>NC_084623.1:29368321-29417325 GCF_033978795.1 Nerophis ophidion | reverse complement strand
GTCATTTTGAGTGTGACCAATATAAGGCCAGTAAAACTTAATATTTGTATTTGTGATTCTTTCCAAAATACCTGATTCTGGTCAAACTTACATAAATTCAATATTACAGGCTTTTTTAGACACATTTCATGTTTGGTTTTGGAGTTAACTAACAATCTAACAGTTTTAAATGTAATTTTAAGGTAAATCAAATATTTTCAATATTTATGTGTATTTTCACATTCAAGTCGAAAAATATATGTAGCCTCTTATAAAAGGTGTATGCTCAAACTGTAATATGACGTACAAGAAATACTGCAAGAGATTCTTAATCAACAGTCAACAGCCATACAGATCACACTGACGGTGGCCGAACAAACAACTTTAACAATGTTACAAATATGCGCCACACGGTGGAGCCACATCAATCAAGACTGACAAACACATTTCAGGAGAACATCGTCACCGTAACACAACATTAACACAACAGAAACAATTCCTAGGATTCCATGTGTTACAATATACACCCCCACCACCTATCCCCGCCCAGCTCAACCAACGCACGGAGGGGGGCGGTGATGTTTTGGGGCACGGGGTTGGGTGGTAGCGGGATTGTAGCCCGGAAGAGTCAGCGCTGCTTGGGCTTCTGGGTATTTGTTATGTTGTGTTTATGTTTTATTACAGTGAGGATGTTTTCCTGAAATGTGTTTATCATTCTTGTTCGATGTGGGTTCACAGTGTGGTACATATTTGTAACAGTGTTAAAGTTGTTTGTACAGCCACCGTCAGTGTGACCTGTGTGGCTGTTGACCAAGTATATCTTGCAGTCACTTTTCAAATGAACGACGAAACCGTGCTCATCACATGCCTCAATTGGCACGCTGATGATTTGATGAATGAGAGTTCAATAAAACCCACCACGGTATTACGTGTCATATTCGCCCGGCCAAACTTTGAGTCAACCCTACAGGAGGGTCAGTGAAATTCTCGTGGTGAAATGATAGGAATGGTAAGTATGTCGCTAGGGTGGGATAGCCATTCATGCAAGGTTAACTCACTTTGTATCAATTTCCTGCATCCAGTGGCCCCCCGCTAAAGTCAATGAGACACCCCTGTTCCTAACAATTCAGAAAAAATCTGTTAAACAATGGTGTTTTTCTGTGGAATCGCCAGCATTGTCACTTCACTAAAGGTGGTTGATCGTAATAATTTGGAAAAACTCTTTAGAATGAAGGTCTTTTTCAGCAGAACTGTTTGCATCGTCACTTTATTAAAGGTGGTTGATCTTAATAATTTAGTAAAAATCTCTAAAATTACGATAATTCAACCAAAAACGTTTCATGAAAATTTCTGTAAATATAATATTTTTGATCATTATTTGGTTTACAATGTTTTACTTTAGTTTTATGGTTTTTGTTTGGCAGCCGTCGCTGCCAGTAAATGACAGTTTTTTTACAGAATTTATTTTTACAGTGTTTGCAAAGATAAAAGTTTGTTTTTTATTCAATATAACAGCAAAACTGTCATACTAAATATGAAAGGTTAATAAACATAACTCCAAAACCAAACATTAAATCTGTCTAAAATAGCCTGTAATATTGACTTTATGTGAGTTGTACCTGAATTAGGTATTTTGGAAAGGTTCACAAATACAAAAATTTGGTTTTACTGGGCTCACATTGGCCACACTCAATAAGACGGTTTTTTAACCCTATCTCCAAAAATACACATGAAAAATTACAAAAAAAATGCCTGAAGAAATGTATCTTTGTGAGTTTTACTGGATAAAAAAAACATTTTGTAAGGGTTGCAAAAACAAAATGAAATATTTTACCCAATTTGACAGTAATGTACTTACAATCCTGAGATAATGCGAAAAAAGCAATAAAATTGTATTCAAACATAACTTCTAAACAACACATGAAAAATGGCTAATAATGCCTAGAGATATGTATTTTTGTTAGTTGTACTCGAAAAATGATCTTTTGTAAAGTTTGCAAAGACACGAGTTATTTTTTTTTATTCAATATAACAGTGTAACTGTCATACTAAATATGAAAGGTTTATAATCATAACTCCAAAACCAAATATGAAATTTGTCTTAAAAAGCCTTTAATATTGAATTTATGTAAGTTTTACCAGAATCAGGTATTTTGGAAAGAATCACAAATACAAATATTAGATTTTACTGGCCTCATATAGGTCACACTCAAAATGACAGTTTTTGAAACATAACTCCAAAAATACACATGCAAAATGTCTAATAATGCCTGAAGAAATGCATCTTCGAGAGTTTTCCTGAAAAAAAAACATTTGGTAAGGTTTGCAAAAACAAAATTTGATTTGTTACTCAATTTGACAGTAATGTACTTAGAATCCTGAGATAATGCGAAAAAAGCAATACAAATGTATTCCAACATAATTCCTAATTCAAACGTGCGAAATGTCTAAAAATGCCTGTGATATTGAATACATGTGAGTTTTACTAGATACAGTTGTTTTTCAATGGTTTGCAAATACAAAAATGATGTTTTTCTCAATATGACTGTATACTGTAACACTCAATATGACAGTTATTTAAACATAACTCCTACACTACACATGAAAAATGGCTAATAATGCCTGAAATAATGCATCTTTGCGAGTTTTACTCGAAACATATGCTTTTTTAAATCTTGCAAATGCAAAAAGTAGTTTTTTACTCAATATGACTATAATAGTCTTAGAATCCTGAGATAATGCGAAAAAAGCAATAAAAATGTATTCAAACATAACTTCTAAACAACACATGCAAAATGGCTAATAATAACTAGATATTTTTTTTTGTTAGTTGTACTAGAAAACTGATCTTTTGTAAGGTTTGCAAAGACGCAAGTTAGTTTTTTTTATTCAATATAACACTGTAACTGTCATACTAAATATGAAAGGTTTATAATCATAACTCCAAAACCAAATATGAATTTTTTCTTAAAAAGCCTTTAATATTGAATTTATGTAAGTTTTACCAGAATCAGGTATTTTGGAAAGAATCACAAATACAAATATTAGATTTTACTGGCCTCATATTGGTCACACTCAAAATGACAGTTTTTGAAACATAACTCCAAAAATACACATGCAAAATGTCTAATAATGCCTGAAGAAATGCATCTTCGAGAGTTTTCCGGAGAAAAAACATTTGGTAGGCTTGCAAAAACAAAATTTGATTTGTTACTCAATTTGACAGTAATGTACTTAGAATCCTGAGATAATGCAAAAAAAGCAATAAAAATGTATTCCAACATAATTCCTAATCAAAACGTGCAAAATGTCTAAAAATGCCTGTGATATTGAATACATGTGAGTTTTACTAGATACAGTTGTTTTTCAATGGTTTGCAAATACAAAAATGAGGTTTTACTCAATATGACTGTATACTGTAACACTCAATATGACAGCTATTTAAACATAACTCCTACACCACACATGAAAAATGGCTAATAATGCCTGAAATAATGCATCTTTGGGAGTTTTACTCGAAACATATGCTTTTTTATATCTTGCAAATGCAAAAAGTAGTTTTTTACTCAATACGACTATAATAGTCTTACAATCCTGAGATAATGCGAAAAAAGCAATAAAAATGTATTCATACATAACTTCTAAACAACACATGCAAAATGGCTAATAATGCCTCGAGATATGTTTTTGTGTTAGTTGTACTAGAAAAATGATCTTTTGTAAGGTTTGCAAAGACACAAGTTAGTTTTTTTTTATTCAATATAACACTGTAACTGTCATACTAAATATGAAAGGTTTATAATCATAACTCCAAAACAAAATAAGAAATTTGTCTTAAAAAGCCTTTAATATTGAATTTATGTAAGTTTTATCAGAATCAGGTATTTTGGAAAGAATCACAAATACAAATATTAGATTTTACTGGCCTCATATTGGTCACACTCAAAATGACAGTTTTTGAAACATAACTCCAAAAATACACATGCAAAATGTCTAATAATGCCTGAAGAAATGCATCTTCGAGAGTTTTCCAGAAAAAATCATTTGGTAAGGTTTGCAAAAACAAAATTTGATTTGTTACTCAATTTGACAGTAATGTACTAAGAATCCTGAGATAATGCGAAAAAAGCAATAAAAATGTATTCCCGCATAATTCCTAATCCAAACGTGCAAAATGTCTAAAAATGCCTGTGATATTGAATACATGTGAGTTTTACTAGATACAATTGTTTTTCAATGGTTTGCAAGTACAAAAATGAGGTTTTACTCAATATGACTGTATACTGTAACACTCAATATGAGAGTTATTTAAACATAACTCCTACACCACACATGAAAAATGGCTAATAATATCTGAAATAATGCATCTTTGGGACTTTTACTCGAAACATATGCTTTTTTAAATCTTGCAAATGCAAAAAGTAGTTTTTTACTCAATATGACTATAATAGTCTTAGAATCCTGAGATAATGCGAAAAAAGCAATACAAATGTATTCAAACATAACTTCTAAACAACACATGCAAAATGGCTAATAATGCCTAGAGATATGATTTTTTGTTAGTTGTACTAGAAAAATTATCTTTTGTAAGGTTTGCAAAGATACAAATAAGTTTTTTTATTCAATATAACAGTGTAACTGTCATACTAAATATGAAAGGTTTATAATCATAACTCCAAAACCAAATATGAAATTTGTCTTAAAAAGCCTTTAATATTGAATTTATGTAAGTTTTACCAGAATCAGGTATTTTGGAAAGAATCAAAAATACAAATATTAGATTTTACTGGCCTCATATTGGTCACACTCAAAATGACAGTTTTTGAAACATAACTCCAAAAATACACATGCAAAATGTCTAATAATGCCTGAAGAAATGCATCTTCGAAAGTTTTCCAGAAAAAAAAAACATTTGGTAAGGTTTGCAAAAACAAAATTTGATTTGTTACTCAATTTGACAGTAATGTACTTACCTACACCACACATGAAAAATGGCTAATAATGCCTGAAATAATGCATCTTTGGGAGTTTTACTCGAAACATATGCTTTTTTAAATTTTGCAAATGCAAAAAGAAGTTTTTTACTCAATATGACTACAATAGTCTTAGAATCCTGAGATAATGTGAAAAAAGCAATAAAAATGTATTCCAACATAATTCCTAATCCAAACGTGCAAAATGTCTAAAAATGCCTGTGATATTGAATACATGTGAGTTTTACTAGATACAGTTGTTTTTCAATGGTTTGCAAATACAAAAATGAGGTTTTACTCAATATGACTGTATACTGTAACACCCAATATGACAGTTATTTAAACATAACTCCTACACCACACATGAAAAATGGCTAATAATGCCTGAAATAATGCATCTTTGGGAGTTTTACTCGAAACATATGCTTTTTTAAATCTTGCAAATGCAAAAAGTAGTTTTTTACTCAATATGACTACAATAGTCTTAGAATCCTGAGATAATGCGAAAAAAGCAATACAAATTTATTCCAACATAATTCCTAATCCAAAAGTACAAAATGTCTAAAAATGCCTGTGATATTGAATACATGTGAGTTTTACTAGATACAGTTGTTTTTCAATGGTTTGCAAATACTACAATGAGGTTTTACTCAATATTACT
This sequence comes from Nerophis ophidion, assembly GCF_033978795.1. Lineage (NCBI taxonomy): Eukaryota > Metazoa > Chordata > Actinopteri > Syngnathiformes > Syngnathidae > Nerophis > Nerophis ophidion. The sequence goes on along the minus strand of NC_084623.1, from coordinate 29,411,712 downwards.
GTATACTGTAACACTCAATATGACAGTTATTTAAACATAACTCCTACACCACACATGAAAAATGGCTAATAATGCCTGAAATAATGCATCTTTGGGAGTTTTATTCGAAACATATGCTTTTTTAAATCTTGCAAATGCAAAAAGTAGTTTTTTACTCAATATGACTATGATAGTCTTAGAATCCTGAGATAATGCGAAAAAAGCAATAAAAATGTATTCAAACATAACTTCTAAACAACACCTGCAAAATGGCTAATAATGCCCAGAGATATGTTTTTTTGTTAGTTTTACTAGAAAAATTATCTTTTGTAAGGTTTGGAAAGACACAAATTTGTTTTTTTATTGAATATAACTGTGTAACTGTCATACTAAATATGAAAGGTTTATAATCATAACTCCAAAACCAAATATGAAATGTGTCTTAAAAAGCCTTTAATATTGAATTTATGTAAGTTTTACCAGAATCAGGTATTTTGGAAAGAATCACAAATACAAATATTAGATTTTACTGGCCTCATATTGGTCACACTCAAAATGACAGTTTTTTTGAAACATAACTCCAAAAATACACATGCAAAATGTCTAATAATGCCTGAAGAAATGCATCTTCGAGAGTTTTCCAGAAAAAAACATTTGGTAATGTTTGCAAAAATTAAATTTGATTTGTTACTCAATGTGACAGTAATGTACTTAGAATCCTGAGATAATGCGAAAAAAGCAATAAAAATGTATTCCAACATAATTCCTAATCCAAATGTGCAAAATGTCTAAAAATGCCTGTGATATTGAATACATGTGAGTTTTACTGGATATAGTTGTTTTTCAATGGTTTGAAAATACAAAAATGAGGTTTTACTCAATATGACTGTATACTGTAACACTCAATATGACAGTTATTTAAACATAACTCATACACCACACATGAAAAATGGCTAATAATGCCTGAAATAATGCATCTTTGCGAGTTTTACTCGAAATATATGCTTTTTTAAATCTTGCAAATGCAAAAAGTAGTTTTTTACTCAATATGACTATAATAGTCTTACAATCCTGAGATAATGCGAAAAAAGCAATAAAAATGTATTCAAACATAACTTCTAAACAACACATGCAAAATGGCTAATAATGCCCAGAGATATGTTTTTTTGTTAGTTGTACTAGAAAAAGGATCTTTTGTAAGGTTTGCAAAGACACAAATTAGTTTTTTTATTCAATATAACAGTATAACTGTCATACTAAATATGAAAAGTTTATAATCATCACTCCATAACCAAATGTCAAATTTGTCTTAAAAAGCCTTTAATATTGAATTTATGTAAGTTTTACCAGAATCAGGTATTTTGGAAAGAATCACAAATACAAATATTAGATTTTACTTGCCTCATATTGGTCACACTCAAAATGACAGTTTTTGAAACATAACTCCAAAAATACACATGCAAAATGTCTAATAATGCCTGAAGAAATGCATCTTCGAGAGTTTTCCTGAAAAAAAAAAAACATTTGGTAAGGTTTGCAAAAACAAAATTTGATTTGTTACTCAATTTGACAGTAATGTACTTAGAATCCTGAGATAATGCGAAAAAAGCAATAAAAATGTATTCCAACATAATTCCTAATCCAAACGTGCAAAATGTCTAAAAATGCCTTCGATATTGAATACATGTGAGTTTTACTAGATACAGTTGTTTTTCAATGGTTTGCAAATACAAAAATGAGGTTTTACTCAATATGACTGTATACTGTAACACTCAATATGACAGTTATTTAAACATAACTCCTACACCACACATGAAAAATGGCTAATAATGCCTGAAATAATGCATCTCTGGGACTTTTACTAGAAACATATGCTTTTTTAAATCTTGCAAATGCAAAAAGTAGTTTTTTACTCAATATGACTATAATAGTCTTAGAATCCTGAGATAATGCGAAAAAAGCAATAAAAATGTATTCAAACATAACTTCTAAACAACACATGCAAAATGGCTAATAATGCCCAGAGATATGTTTTTTTGTTAGTTGTACTAGAAAAATGATCTTTTGTAAGGTTTGCAAAGACACAAGTTAGTTTTTTTTATTCAATATAACAGTGTAACTGTCACACTAAATATGAAAGGTTTATAATCATAACTCCAAAACCAAATATGAAATTTGTCTTAAAAAGCCTTTAATATTGAATTTATGTAAGTTTTACCAGAATCAGGTATTTTGGAAAGAATCACAAATACAAATATTAGATATTACTGGCCACATATTGGTCACACTCAAAATGACAGTTTTTGGAACATAACTCCAAAAATACACATGCAAAATGTCTAATAATGCCTGAAGAAATGCATCTTCGAGAGTTTTCCAGAAAAAAAACATTTGGTAAGGTTTGCAAAAACAAAATTTGATTTGTTACTCAATGTGACAGTAATGTACTTAGAATCCTGAGATAATGCGAAAAAAGCAATAAAAATGTATTCCAACATAATTTGTAATCCAAACGCGCAAAATGTCTAAAAATGTCTGTGATATTGAATACATGTGAGTTTTACTAGATACAGTTGTTTTTCAATGGTTTGCAAATACAAAAATGAGGTTTTACTCAATATGACTGTATACTGTAACACTCAATATGACAGTTATTTAAACATAACTCCTACACCACACATGAAAAAATGGCTAATAATGCCTGAAATAATGCATCTTTGGGAGTTTTACTAGAAAATTATGCTTTTTTAAATCTTGCAAATGCAAAAAGTAGTTTTTTTACTCAATACGACTATAATAGTCTTACAATCCTGAGATAATGCGAAAAAAGCAATACAAATGTATTCAAACATAACTTCTAAACAACACATGCAAAATGGCTAATAATGCCCAGAGATATGTTTTTTGTTAGTTGTAGTAGAACAATGATCTTTTGTAAGGTTTGCAAAGACACAAGTTAGTTTTTTTATTCAATATAACAGTGTAACTGTCATACTAAATATGAAAGGTTTATAATCATAACTCCAAAACCAAATATGACATTTGTCTTAAAAAGCCTTTAATATTGAATTTATGTAAGTTTTACCAGAATCAGGTATTTTGGAAAGAATCACAAATACAAATATTAGATTTTACTGGCCTCATATTGGTCACACTCAAAATGACAGTTTTTGAAACATAACTCCAAAAATACACATGCAAATAGTCTAATAATGCCTGAACAAATGCATCTTCGAGAGTTTTCCAGAAAAAAAAACATTTGGTAAGGTTTGCAAAAACAAAATTTAATTTGTTACTCAATTTGACAGTAATGTTCTTAGAATTAGAATAATACTATTATAGTCGTATTGAGTAAAAAACTACTTTTTGCATTTGCAAGATTTAAAAAAGCATATGTTTCAAGTTAAACTCGCAAAGATGCATTATTTCAGGCATTATTAGCCATTTTTCATGTGTGGTGTAGGAGTTATGTTTAAATAACTGTCATATTGAGTGTTACAGTATACAGTCATATTGAGTAAAACCTCATTTTTGTATTTGCAAACCATAACTCCAAAAATACACATGCAAAATGTCTAATAATGCCTGAAGAAATGCATCTTCGAGAGTTTTCCAGAAAAAAAACATTTGGTAAGGTTTGCAAAAACAAAATTTGATTTGTTACTCAATGTGACAGTAATGTACTTAGAATCCTGAGATAATGCGAAAAAAGCAATAAAAATGTATTCCAACATAATTCCTAATCCAAACGTGCAAAATGTCGAAAAATGCCTGCAATATTGAATACATGTGAGTTTTACTAGATACAGTTGTTTTTCAATGGTTTGCAAATACAAAAATGAGGTTTTACTCAATATGACTGTATACTGTAACACTCAATATGACAGTTATTTAAACATAACTCCTACACCACACATGAAAAATGGCTAATAATGCCTGAAATAATGCATATTTGCGAGTTTAACTTGAAACATATGCTTTTTTAAATCTTGCAAATGCAAAAAGTAGTTTTTTACTCAATACGACTATAATAGTATTATTCTAATTCTAAGTACATTAATGTCAAATTGAGTAACAAATCAAATTTTGTTTTTGCAAACCTTACCAAATGTTTTTTTTCTGGAGAACTCTCGAAGATGCATTTCTTCAGTTATTATTAGCCATTTTGCCTGTGTATATTTGGAGTTATGTTTCAAAAACTGTCATTTTGAGTGTGACCAATATGAGGCCAGTAAAATCTAATATTTGTATTTGTGATTCTTTCCAAAATACCTGATTCTGCTAAAACTTACATAAATTCAATATTAAAGGCTTTTTAAGACAAATTTCATATTTGGTTTTGGAGTTATGATTATAAACCTTTCATATTTAGTGTGACAGTTACACTGTTATATTGAATAAAAAAAACTAACTTGTGTCTTTGCAAACCTTACAAAAGATCATTTTTCTAGTACAACTAACAAAAAAACATATCTCTGGGCATTATTAGCCATTTTGCATGTGTTGTTTAGAAGTTATGTTTGAATACATTTTTATTGCTTTTTTCGCATTATCTCAGGATTCTAAGACTATTATAGTCATATTGAGTAAAAAACTACTTTTTGCAATTGCAAGATTTAAAAAAGCATATGTTTCTAGTAAAAGTCCCAGAGATGCATTATTTCAGGCATTATTAGCCATTTTTCATGTGTGGTGTAGGAGTTATGTTTAAATAACTGTCATATTGAGTGTTACAGTATACAGTCATATTGAGTAAAACCTCATTTTTGTATTTGCAAACCATTGAAAAACAACTGTATCTAGTAAAACTCACATGTATTCAATATCGAAGGCATTTTTAGACATTTTGCACGTTTGGATTAGGAATTATGTTGGAATACATTTTTATTGCTTTTTTCGCATTATCTCAGGATTCTAAGTACATTACTGTCAAATTGAGTAACAAATCAAATTTTGTTTTTGCAAACCTTACCAAATGTTTTTTTTTTTTCAGGAAAACTCTCGAAGATGCATTTCTTCAGGCATTATTAGACATTTTGCATGTGTATTTTTGGAGTTATGTTTCAAAAACTGTCATTTTGAGTGTGACCAATATGAGGCAAGTAAAATCTAATATTTGTATTTGTGATTCTTTCCAAAATACCTGATTCTGGTAAAACTTACATAAATTCAATATTAAAGGCTTTTTAAGACAAATTTGACATTTGGTTATGGAGTGATGATTATAAACTTTTCATATTTAGTATGACAGTTATACTGTTATATTGAATAAAAAAAACTAACTTGTGTCTTTGCAAACCTTACAAAAAATCATTTTTCTAGTACAACTAACAAAAAAACATATCTCTGGGCATTATTAGCCATTTTGCATGTGTTGTTTAGAAGTTATGTTTGAATACATTTTTATTGCTTTTTTCGCATTATCTCAGGATTCTAAGACTATTATAGTCATATTGAGTAAAAAACTACTTTTTGCATTTGCAAGATATAAAAAAGCATATGTTTCGAATAAAACTCCCAAAGATGCATTATTTCAGGCATTATTACCCATTTTTCATGTGTGGTGTAGGAGTCATGTTTAAATAACTGTCATTTTGAGTGTTACAGTATACAGTCAAATTGAGTAAAACCTCATTGTAGTATTTGCAAACGATTGAAAAACAACTGTATCTAGTAAAACTCACATGTATTCAATATCACATGCATTTTTAGACATTTTCCACGTTTGGATTAGGAATTATGTTGGAATACATTTTTATTGCTTTTTTCGCATTATCTCAGGATTCTAAGTACTTTACTGTCAAATTGAGTAACAAATCAAATTTTGTTTTTGCAAACCTAACCAAATGTTTTTTTTTTCAGGAAAACTCTCGAAGATGCATTTCTTCAGGCATTATTAAACATTTTGCATGTGTATTTTTGGAGTTATGTTTCAAAAACTGTCATTTTGAGTGTGACCTATATGAGGCCAGTAAAATCTAATATTTGTATTTGTGATTCTTTCCTAAATACCTGATTCTGGTAAAACTTACATGAATTCAATATTAAAGGCTTTTTAAGACAAATTTCATATTTGGTTTTGGAGTGATGATTATAAACCTTTCATATTTAGTATGACAGTTACAGTGTTATATTGGATAAAAAAACAAACTTGTATCTTAGCAAACCTTACAAAAGATCATTTTTCTAGTACAACTAACAAAAACACATATCTCTAGGCATTATTAGCCATTTTGCATGTGTTGTTTAGAAGTTATGTTTGAATACATTTTTATTGCTTTTTTTCAAAATATCTCAGGATTCTAAGACTATTATAGTCATATTGAGTAAAAAACTACTTTTTGCATTTGCAAGGTTTAAAAAAGCATATGTTTCTAGTAAAACTCCCAAAGATGCATTATTTCAGGCATTATTAGCCATTTTTCATGTGTGGTGTAGGAGTTATGTTTAAATAACTGTCATATTGAGTGTTACAGTATACAGTCATATTGAGTAAAACCTCATTTTTGCATTTGCAAACCATTGAAAAACAACTGTATCTAGTAAAACTCACTTGTATTCAATATCACAGGCATTTTTAGACATTTTGCACGTTTTGATTAGGAATTATGTTGGAATACATTTGTATTGCTTTTTTCGCATTATCTCAGGATTCTAAGTACATTACTGTCAAATTGAGTAACAAATCAAATTTTTTTTTTGCAAACCTTACCAAATGTTTTTTTTCTGGAAAACTCTCGAAGATGCATTTCTTCTGGCATTATTAGACATTTTGCATGTGTATTTTTGGAGTTATGTTTCAAAAACTGTCATTTTGAGTGTGACCAATATGAGGCCAGTAAAATCTAATATTTGTATTTGTGATTCTTTCCAAAATACCTGATTCTGGTAAAACTTACATAAATTCAATATTAAAGGCTTTTTAAGACAAATTTCATATTCGGTTTTGGAGTTATGATTATAAACCTTTCATATTTAGTATGACAGTTACACTGTTATATTGAATAAAAAAACTAACTTGTGTCTTTGCAAACCTTACAAAAATTCATTTTTCTAGTACAACTAACAAAAAACATATCTCTGGGCATTATTAGCCATTTTGCATGTGTTGTTTAGAAGTTTTGTTTGAATACATTTTTATTGCTTTTTTCGCATTATCTCAGGATTCTAAGACTATTATAGTCATATTGAGTAAAAAACTACTTTTTGCATTTGCAAGATTTAAAAAAGCATATGTTTCTAGTAAAACTCCCAAATATGCGTTATTTCAGGCATTATTAGCCATTTTTCATGTGTGGTGTAGGAGTTATGTTTAAATAACTGTCATATTGAGTGTTACAGTATACAGTCATATTGAGTAAAACCTCATTTTTGTATTTGCAAACCATTGAAAAACAACTGTATCTAGTAAAACTCACATGTATTCAATATCGCAGGTCATTTTTTGACATTTTGCACGTTTGGATTAGGAATTATGTTGGAATACATTTTTATTGCTTTTTTCGCATTATCTCAGGATTCTAAGTACATTACTGTGACATTGAGTAACAAATCAAATTTTGTTTTTGCAAACCTTACCAAATGTTTTTTTTTCTGGAAAACTCTCGAAGATGCATTTCTTCAGGCATTATTAGACATTTTGCATGTGTATTTTTGGTGTTATGTTTCAAAAACTGTCATTTTGTGTGTGACCTATATGAGGCCAGTAAAATCCAATATTTGTATTTGTGATTCTTTCCAAAATACCTGATTATGGTAAAACTTACATCATTTCAATATTAAAGAATTTCTAAGACAAATTTCGTATTCGGTTTTGGAGTTATGATTATAAACCTTTCATATTTAGTATGGTCGTTACACTGTTATATTGAATAAAAAAACTAACTTGTGTCTTTGCAAAACTTACAAAATATCATTTTTCTAGTACAACTAACAAAAAAACATATCTGTAGGCATTATTAGCCATTTTGCATGTGTTGTTTAGAAGTTATGTTTGAATACATTTTTATTGCTTTTTTCGCATTATCTCAGGATTCTAAGACTATTATAGTCATATTGAGTAAAAAACTACTTTTTGCATTTGCAAAATTTAAAAAAGCATATGTTTCTAGTAAAGCTCCCAAAGATGCATTATTTCAGGCATTATTAGCCATTTTACATGTGTGGTGTAGGAGTTATGTTTAAATAACTCTCATTTTGAGTGTTACAGTATACAGTCATATTGAGTAACACCACATTGTAGTATTTGCAAACCATTGAAAAACAACTGTATCTAGTAAAACTCACATGTATTCAATATCACATGCATTATTAGACATTTTGCACGTTTGGATTAGGAATTATGTTGGAATACATTTTTATTGCTTTTTTCGCATTATCTCAGGATTCTAAGTACATTACTGTCAAATTGAGTAACAAATCAAATGTTGTTTTTGCAAACCTTACCAAATGTTTTTTTTTTTTTTCAGGAATACTCTCAAAGATGCATTTCTTCAGGCATTATTTGACATTTTGCATGTGTATTTTTGGAGTTATGTTTCAAAAACTGTCATTTTGAGTGTGACCTATATGAGGCCAGTAAAATCGAATATTTGTATTTGTGATTCCTTCCAAAATACCTGATTCTGCTAAAACTTACATAAATTCAATATTAAAGGCTTTTTAAGACAAATTTCATATTTGGTTTTGGAGTTATGATTATAAACCTTTCATATTTAGTATGACAGTTACACTGTTATATTGAATAAAAAAACTAACTTTTGTCTTTGCAAACCTTACAAAATATCATTTTTCTAGTACAACTAACAAAAAAACATATCTCTAGGCATTATTAGCCATTGTGCATGTGTTGTTTAGAAGTTATGTTTGAATACATTTTTATTGCTTTTTTCGCATTATCTCAGGATTCTAAGACTATTATAGTCATATTGAGTAAAAAACTACTTTTTGCAGTTGCAAGATTTAAAAAAGCATATGTTTCTAGTAAAGCTCCCAAAGATGCATTATTTCAGGCATTATTAGCCATTTTTCATGTGTGGTGTAGGAGGCATTATTAGCCATTTTTCATGTGTGGTGTAGGAGTTATGTTTAAATAACTGTCATTTTGAGTGTTACATTATACAGTCATATTGAGTAAAACCTCATTGTAGTATTTGCAAACGATTGAAAAACAACTGTATCTAGTAAAACTCACATGTATTCAATATCACATGCATTTTTAGACATTTTGCACGTTTGGATTAGGAATTATGTTGGAATACATTTTTATTGCTTTTTTCGCATTATCTCAGGATTCTAAGTACTTTACTGTCAAATTGAGTCACAAATCAAATTTTGTTTTTGCAAACCTAACCAAATGTTTGTTTTTTTCAGGAAAACTCTCGAAGATGCATTTCTTCAGGCATTATTAGACATTTTGCAGGGGTATTTTTGGAGTTATGTTTCAAAAACTGTCATTTTGAGTGTGAGCTATATGAGGCCAGTAAAATCTAATATTTGTATTTGTGATTCTCTCCTAAATACCTGATTCTGGTAAAACTTACATGAATTCAATATTAAAGGCTTTTTAAGACAAATTTCATATTTGGTTTTGGAGTGATGATTATAAACCTTTCATATTTAGTATGACAGTTACAGTGTTATATTGAATAAAAAAACTAACTTTTGTCTTTGCAAACCTTACAAAAGATCATTTTTCTAGTACAACTAACAAAAAAACATATCTCTAGGCATTATTAGCCATTTTGCATGTGTTGTTTAGAAGTTATGTTTGAATACATTTTTATTGCTTTTTTCGCATTATCTCAGGATTCTAAGACTATTATAGTCATATTGAGTAAAAAACTACTTTTTGCATTTGCATGGTTTAAAAAAGCATATGTTTCTAGTAAAACTCCCAAATATGCGTTATTTCAGGCATTATTAGCCCTTTTTCATGTGTGGTGTAGGAGTTATGTTTAAATAACTGTCATATTGAGTGTTACAGTATACAGTCATATTGAGTAAAACCTCATTTTTGTATTTGCAAACCATTGAAAAACAACTGTATCTAGTAAAACTCACATGTATTCAATATCGCAGGTATTTTTAGACATTTTGCAAGTTTGGATTAGGAATTATGTTGGAATACATTTTTATTGCTTTTTTCGCATTGTCTCAGGATTCTAAGTACATTACTGTCAAATTGAGTAACAAATCAAATGTTGTTTTTGCAAACCTTACCAAATGTTTTTTTTTTCTGGAAAACTCTTGAAGATGCATTTCTTCAGGCATTATTAGACTATTTGCATGTGTGTTTTTGGAGTTATGTTTCAAAAACTGTCATTTTGAGTGTGACCAATATGAGGCCAGTAAAATATAATATTTGTATTTGTGATTCCTTCCAAAATACCTGATTCTGGTAAAACTTACATAAATTCAATATTAAAGGCTTTTTAAGACAAATTTAATATTTGGTTTTGGAGTTATGATTATAAACCTTTCATATTTAGTATGACAGTTACACTGTTATATTGAATAAAAAAACTAATTTGTGTCTTTGCAAACCTTACAAAAGATCCTTTTTCTAGTACAACTAACAAAAAAACATATCTCTGGGCATTATTAGCCATTTTGCATGTGTTGTTTAGAAGTTATGTTTGAATACAATTGTATTGCTTTTTTCAAATTATCCCAGGATTCTAAGACTATTATAGTCACATTGAGTAAAAAACTACTTTTTGCACTTGCAAGATTTGAAAAAAGCATTACCTTTCTAGTAAAGCTCCCAAAGATGCATTATTTCAGGCATTATTAGCCATTTTTCATGTGTGGTGTAGATGTTATGTTTAAATAACTGTCATATTGAGTGTTACAGTATACAGTCATATTGAGTAAAACCTCATTTTTGTATTTGCAAACCATTGAAAAACAACTGTATCTAGTAAAACTCACATGTATTCAATATCACAGGCCTTTTTGGACATTTTGCACGTTTGGATTAGGAATTATGTTGGAATACATTTTTATTGCTTTTTTCGCATTATCTCAGGATTCTAAGTACATCACTGTCAAATTGAGTAACAAATCAAATTTTGTTTATGCAAACCTTACCAAATGTTTTTTTTTTTTCAGGAAAACTCTCAAAGATGCATTTCTTCAGGCATTATTAGACATTTTGCATGTGTATTTTTGGAGTTATGTTTCAAAAACTGTCATTTTGAGTGTGACCTATATGAGGCCAGTAAAATCTAATATTTGTATTTGTGATTCCTTCCAAAATACCTGATTCTGGTAAAACTTACATAAATTCAATATTAAAGGCTTTTTAAGACACATTTCATATTTGGTTTTGGAGTTATGATTATAAACCTTTCATATTTAGTATGACAGTTACAGTGTTATATTGAATAAAAAAACTAACTTGTGTCTTTGCAAACCTTACAAAAGTTAATTTTTCTAGTACAACTAACAAAAAACATATCTCTAGGCATTATTAGCCATTTTGCATGTGTTGTTTAGAAGTTATGTTTGAATACATTTTTATTGCTTTTTTCGCATTATCTCAGGATTCTAAGACTATTATAGTCATATTGAGTAAAAAACTACTTTTTGCATTTGCAAGATTTAAAAAAGCATATGTTTCTAGTAAAGCTCCCAAAGATGCATTATTGCAGGCATTATTAGCCATTTTTCATGCGTGGTGTAGGAGTTATGTTTAAATAACTGTCATTTTGAGTGTTTCAGTATACAGTCATATTGAGTAAAACCTCATTGTAGTATTTGCAAACGATTGAAAAACAACTGTATCTAGTAAAACTCACATGTATTCAATATCACAGGCCTTTTTAGACATTTTGCACGTTTGGATTAGGAATTATGTTGGAATAAATTTTTATTGCTTTTTTCGCATTATCTCAGGATTCTAAGTGCATTACTGTCACATTGAGTAACAAATCAAATTTTGTTTTTGCAAACCTTACCAAATGTTTTTTTTTTTTCAGGAAAACTCTCAAAGATGCATTTCTTCAGGCATTATTAGACATTTTGCATGTGTATTTTTGGAGTTATGTTTCAAAAACTGTCATTTTGAGTGTGACCTATATGAGGCCAGTAAAATCTAATATTTGCATTTGTGATTCCTTCCAAAATACCTGATTCTGGTAAAACTTACATAAATTCAATATTAAAGGCTTTTTAAGATAAATTTCTTATTTTGTTTTGGAGTTATGATTATAAACCTTTCATATTTAGTATGACAGTTACAGTATTATATTGAATAAAAAAACTAACTTGTGTCTTTGCAAACCTTACAAAAGTTAATTTTTCTAGTACAACTAACAAAAAAACATATCTCTAGGCATTATTAGCCATTTTGCATGTGTTGTTTAGAAGTTATGTTTGAATACATTTTTATTGCTTTTTTCGCATTATCTCAGGATTCTAAGACTATTATAGTCACATTGAGTAAAAAACTACTTTTTGCATTTGCAAGATTTAAAAAAGCATATGTTTCTAGTAAAGCTCCCAAAGATGCATTATTTCAGGCATTATTAGCCATTTTTCATGTGTGGTGTAGGAGTTATGTTTAAATAACTGTCATTTTGAGTGTTACAGTATACAGTCATATTGAGTAAAACCTCATTGTAGTATTTGCAAACGATTGAAAAACAACTGTATCTATTAAAACTCACATGTATTCAATATCACAGGCATTTTTAGACATTTTGCACGTTTGGATTAGGAATTATGTTGGAATACATTTTTATTGCTTTTTTCGCATTATCTCAGGATTCTAAGTACATTACTGTCAAATTGTGTAACAAATCAAATTTTGTTTTTGCAAACCTTACCAAATGTTTTTTTTTCTGGAAAACTCTCGAAGGTGCATTTCTTCAGGCATTATTAGACATTTTGCATGTGTATTTTTGGAGTTATGTTTCAAAAACTGTCATTTTGAGTGTGACCTATATGAGGCCAGTAAAATCTAATATTTGTATTTGTGATTCTCTCCTAAATACCTGATTCTGGTAAAACTTACATGAATTCAATATTAAAGGTTTTTTAAGACAAATTTCATATTTGGTTTTGGAGTGATGATTATAAACCTTTCATATTTAGTATGACAGTTACAGTGTTATATTGAATAAAAAAAATAACTTTTGTCTTTGCAAACCTTACAAAAGATCATTTTTCTAGTACAACTAACAAAAAAACACATCTCTAGGCATTATTAGCCATTTTGCATGTGTTGTTTAGAAGTTATGTTTGAATACATTTTTATTGCTTTTTTCGCATTATCTCAGGATTCTAAGACTATTATAGTCATATTGAGTAAAACACTACTTTTTGCATTTGCAAGATTTAAAAAAGCATATGTTTCTAGTAAAACTCCCAAAGATGCATTATTTCAGGCATTATTAGCCATTTTTCATGTGTGGTGTAGGAGTTATGTTTAAATAACTGTCATATTGAGTGTTAGAGTATACAGTCATATTGAGTAAAACCTCATTTTTCTATTTGCAAACCATTGAAAAACAACTGTATCTAGTAAAACTCACATGTATTCAATATCGCAGGCATTTTTAGACATTTTGCACGTTTGGATTAGGAATTATGTAGGAATACATTTTTATTGCTTTTTTCGCATTATCTCAGGATTCTAAGTACATTACTGTCACATTGAGTAACAAATCAAATTTTGTTTTTGCAAACCTTACCAAATGTTTTTTTTCTGGAAAACTCTCGAAGATGCATTTCTTCAGGCATTATTAGACATTTTGCATGTGTATTTTTGGTGTTATGTTTCAAAAACTGTCATTTTGAGTGTGACCTATATGAGGCCAGTAAAATCTAATATTTGTATTTGTGATTCTTTGCAAAATACCTGATTCTGGTAACTCTTACATAAATTCAATATTAAAGGCTTTTTAAGACAAATTTCGTATTTAGTTTTGGAGTTATGATTATAAACCTTTCATATTTAGTATGACAGTTACACTGTTATATTGAATAAAAAAACTAATTTGTGTCTTTGCAAACCTTACAAAAGATCATTTTTCTAGTACAACTAACAAAAAAACATATCTCTGGTTATTATTAGCCATTTTGCATGTGTTGTTTAGAAGTTTTGTTTGAATACAATTCTATTACTTTTATCAAATTATCTCAGGATTCTAAGACTATTATAGTCACATTGAGTAAAAAACTACTTTTTGCACTTGCAAGATTTAAAAAAAGCATATGTTTCGAGTAAAACTCCCAAAGATGCATTATTTCAGGCATTATTAGCCATTTTTCATGTGTGGTGTAGGAGTTATGTTTAAATAACTGTCATATTGAGTGTTACAGTATACAGTCATATTGAGTAAAACCTCATTTTTGTATTTGCAAACCATTGAAAAACAACTGTATCTAGTAAAACTCACATGTATTCAATATCGCATGCATTTTTAGACATTTTGCACGTTTGGATTAGGAATTATGTTGGAATACATTTTTATTGCTTTTTTCGCATTATCTCAGGATTCTAAGACTATTATAGTCATATTGAGTAAAAAACTACTTTTTGCATTTGCAAGATTTAAAAAAGGATATATTTCGAGTAAAACTCCCAAAGATGCATTATTTCAGGCATTATTAGACTATTTGCATGTGTATTTTTGGAGTTATGTCTCAAAAACTGTCATTTTGAGTGTGACCAATATGAGGCCAGTAAGATCTAATATTTGTATTTGTGATTCTTTCCAAAATACCTGATTCTGGTAAAATTTACATAAATTCAATATTAAAGGCTTTTTAAGACAAATTTCATATTTGGTTTTGGAGTTATGATTATAAACCTTTCATATTTAGTATGACAGTTACACTGTTATATTGAATAAAAAAAATAACTTGTGTCTTTGCAAACCTTACAAAAATTCATTTTTCTAGTACAACTAACAAAAAAACATATCTCTGGGCATTATTAGCCATTTTGCATGTGTTGTTTAGAAGTCATGTTTGAATACATTTTTATTGCTTTTTTCGCATTATCTCAGGTTTCTAAGACTATTATATTGAGTAAAAAACTACTTTTTGCATTTGCAAGATTTAAAAAAGGATATATTTCGAGTAAAACTCCCAAAGATGCATTATTTCAGGCATTATTAGCCATTTTTCATGTGTGGTGTAGGAGTTATGTTTAAATAACTGTCATATTGAGTGTTACAGTATACAGTCATATTGAGTAAAACCTCATTTTTGTATTTGCAAACCATTGAAAAACAACTGTATCTAGTAAAACTCACATGTATTCAACATCACAGGCATTTTTAGACATTTGGCACGTTTGGATTAGGAATTATGTTGGAATACATTTTTATTGCTTTTTTCGCATTATCTCAGGATTCTAAGTACATCACTGTCAAATTGAGTAACAAATCAAATTTTGTTTTTGCAAACCTTACCAAATGTTTTTTTTTCTGGAAAACCCTCGAAGATGCATTTCTTCAGGCATTATTAGACTATTTGCATGTGTATTTTTGGAGTTATGTCTCAAAAACTGTCATTTTGAGTGTGACCAATATGAGGCCAGTAAAATCTAATATTTGTATTTGTGATTCTTTCCAAAATACCTGATTCTGGTAAAATTTACATAAATTCAATATTAAAGGCTTTTTAAGACAAATTTCATATTTGGTTTTGGAGTTATGATTATAAACCTTTCATATTTAGTATGACAGTTACACTGTTATATTGAATAAAAAAACTAACTTGTGTCTTTGCAAACCTTACAAAAATTCATTTTTCTAGTACAACTAACAAAAAAACATATCTCTGGGCATTATTAGCCATTTTGCATGTGTTGTTTAGAAGTTATGTTTGAATACATTTTTATTGCTTTTTTCGCATTATCTCAGGATTCTAAGACTATTATAGTCATATTGAGTAAAAAACTACTTTTTGCATTTGCAAGATTTAAAAAAGGATATATTTCGAGTAAAACTCCCAAAGATAAATTATTTCAGGCATTATTAGCCATTTTTCATGTGTGGTGTAGGAGTTATGTTTAAATAACTGTCATATTGAGTGTTACAGTATACAGTCATATTGAGTAAAACCTCATTTTTGTATTTGCAAACCATTGAAAAACAACTGTATCTAGTAAAACTCACATGTATTCAACATCACAGGCATTTTTAGACATTTGGCACGTTTGGATTAGGAATTATGTTGGAATACATTTTTATTGCTTTTTTCGCATTATCTCAGGATTCTAAGTACATCACTGTCAAATTGAGTAACAAATCAAATTTTGTTTTTGCAAACCTTACCAAATGTTTTTTTTCTGGAAAACCCTCGAAGATGCATTTCTTCAGGCATTATTAGACTATTTGCATGTGTATTTTTGGAGTTATGTCTCAAAAACTGTCATTTTGAGTGTGACCAATATGAGGCCAGTAAAATCAAACATTTGTATTTGTGATTCTTTCCAAAATACCTGATTCTGGTAAAACTTACATAAATTCAATATTAAAGGCTTTTTAAGACAAATTTCATATTTGGTTTTGGAGTTATGATTATAAACCTTTCATATTTAGTATGACAGTTACACTGTTATATTGAATAAAAAAACTAACTTGTGTCTTTGCAAACCTTACAAAAATTAATTTTTCTAGTACAACTAACAAAAAAACATATCTCTGGGCATTATTAGCGATTTTGCATCTGTTGTTTAGAAGTTATGTTTGAATACATTTTTATTGCTTTTTTCGCATTATCTCAGGAGTGTAAGACTATTGTAGTCATATTGAGTAAAAAACTACTTTTTGCATTTGCAAGATTTAAAAAAGCATATGTTTCGAGTAAAACTCCCAAAGATGCATTATTTCAGGCATTATTAGCCATTTTTCATGTGTGGTGTAGGAGTTATGTTTAAATAACTGTCATATTGAGTGTTACAGTATACAGTCATATTGAGTAAAACCTCATTTTTGTATTTGCAAACCATTGAAAAGCAACTGTATCTAGTAAAACTCACATGTATTCAACATCACAGGCATTTTTAGACATTTGGCACGTTTGGATTAGGAATTATGTTGGAATACATTTTTATTGCTTTTTTCGCATTATCTCAGGATTCTAAGTACATCACTGTCAAATTGAGTAACAAATCAAATTTTGTTTTTGCAAACCTTACCAAATGTTTTTTTTTCTGGAAAACCCTCGAAGATGCATTTCTTCAGGCATTATTAGACATTTTGCATGTGTATTTTTGGAGTTATGTCTCAAAAACTGTCATTTTGAGTGTGACCAATATGAGGCCAGTAAAATCTAATATTTGTATTTGTGATTCTTTCCAAAATACCTGATTCTGGTAAAACTTACATAAATTCAATATTAAAGGCTTTTTAAGACAAATTTCATATTTGGTTTTGGAGTTATGATTATAAACCTTTCATATTTAGTATGACAGTTACACTGTTATATTGAATAAAAAAACTAACTTGTGTCTTTGCAAACCTTACAAAAATTCATTTTTCTAGTACAACTACCAAAAAAACATATCTCTGGGCATTATTAGCCATTTTGCATGTGTTGTTTAGAAGTTATGTTTGAATACATTTTTATTGCTTTTTTCGCATTATCTCAGGATTCTAAGACTATTATAGTCATATTGAGTAAAAAACTACTTTTTGCATTTGCAAGATTTAAAAAAGCATATGTTTCGAGTAAAACTCCCAAAGATGCATTATTTCAGGCATTATTAGCCATTTTTCATGTGTGGTGTAGGAGTTATGTTTAAATAACTGTCATATTGAGTGTTACAGTATACAGTCATATTGAGTAAAACCTCATTTTTGTATTTGCAAACCATTGAAAAACAACTGTATCTAGTAAAACTCACATGTATTCAACATCACAGGCATTTTTAGACATTTGGCACGTTTGGATTAGGAATTATGTTGGAATACATTTTTATTGCTTTTTTCGCATTATCTCAGGATTCTAAGTACATCACTGTCAAATTGAGTAACAAATCAAATTTTGTTTTTGCAAACCTTACCAAATGTTTTTTTTCTGGAAAACTCTCGAAGATGCATTTCTTCAGGCATTATTAGACTATTTGCATGTGTATTTTTGGAGTTATGTTTCAAAAACTGTCATTTTGAGTGTGACCAATATGAGGCCAGTAAAATCTAATATTTGTATTTGGGATTCTTTCCAAAATACCTGATTCTGGTAACTCTTACATAAATTCAATATTAAAGGCTTTTCAAGACAAATTTCATATTTAGTTTTGGAGTTATTATTATAAACCTTTCATATTTAGTATGACAGTTACACTGTTATATTGAATAAAAAAACTAACTTGTGTCTTTGCAAACCTTACAAAAATTCATTTTTCTAGTACAACTAACAAAAAAACATATCTCTGGGCATTATTAGCAAGTTTGCATGTGTTGTTTAGAAGTTATGTTTGAATACATTTTTATTGCTTTTTTCGCATTATCTCAGGAATGTAAGACTATTATAGTCGTATTGAGTAAAAAACTACTTTTTGCATTTGCAAGATTTAAAAAAGCATATGTTTCGAGTAAAACTCCCAAAGATGCATTATTTCAGGCATTATTAGCCATTTTTCATGTGTGGTGTAGGAGTTATGTTTAAATAACTGTCATATTGAGTGTTACAGTATACAGTCAGATTGAGTAAAACCTCATTTTTGTATTTGCAAACCATTGAAAAACAACTGTATCTAGTACAACTCACATGTATTCAACATCACAGGCATTTTTAGACATTTGGCACGTTTGGATTAGGAATTATGTTGGAATACATTTTTATTGCTTTTTTCGCATTATCTCAGGATTCTAAGTACATCACTGTCAAATTGAGTAACAAATCAAATTTTGTTTTTGCAAACCTTACCAAATGTTTTTTTTTCTGGAAAACTCTCGAAGATGCATTTCTTCAGGCATTATTAGACATTTTGCATGTGTATTTTTGGAGTTATGTTTCAAAAACTGTCATTTTGAGTGTGACCAATATGAGGCCAGTAAAATCTAATATTTGTATTTGGGATTCTTTCCAAAATACCTGATTCTGGTAACTCTTACATAAATTCAATATTAAAGGCTTTTCGAGACAAATTTCATATTTAGTTTTGGAGTTATTATTATAAACCTTTCATATTTAGTATGATACTTACACTGTTATATTGAATAAAAAAACCAACTTGTGTCTTTGCAAACCTTACAAAAATTAATTTTTCTAGTACAACTAACAAAAAAACATATCTCTGGGCATTATTAGCCATTTTGCATGTGTTGTTTAGAAGTTATGTTTGAATACATTTTTATTGCTTTTTTCGCATTATCTCAGGATTCTAAGACTATTATAGTCATATTGAGTAAAAAACTACTTTTTGCATTTGCAAGATTTAAAAAAGCATATGTTTCGAGTAAAACTCCCAAAGATGCATTATTTCAGGCATTATTAGCCATTTTTCATGTGTGGTGTAGGAGTTATGTTTAAATAACTGTCATATTGAGTGTTACAGTATACAGTCAGATTGAGTAAAACCTCATTTTTGTATTTGCAAACCATTGAAAAACAACTGTATCTAGTACAACTCACATGTATTCAACATCACAGGCATTTTTAGACATTTGGCACGTTTGGATTAGGAATTATGTTGGAATACATTTTTATTGCTTTTTTCGCATTATCTCAGGATTCTAAGTACATCACTGTCAAATTGAGTAACAAATCAAATTTTGTTTTTGCAAACCTTACCAAATGTTTTTTTTTCTGGAAAACTCTCGAAGATGCATTTCTTCAGGCATTATTAGACATTTTGCATGTGTATTTTTGGAGTTATGTTTCAAAAACTGTCATTTTGAGTGTGACCAATATGAGGCCAGTAAAATCTAATATTTGTATTTGGGATTCTTTCCAAAATACCTGATTCTGGTAACTCTTACATAAATTCAATATTAAAGGCTTTTCAAGACAAATTTCATATTTAGTTTTGGAGTTATTATTATAAACCTTTCATATTTAGTATGATACTTACACTGTTATATTGAATAAAAAAACCAACTTGTGTCTTTGCAAACCTTACAAAAATTAATTTTTCTAGTACAACTAACAAAAAAACATATCTCTGGGCATTATTAGCCATTTTGCATGTGTTGTTTAGAAGTTATGTTTGAATACATTTTTATTGCTTTTTTCGCATTATCTCAGGATTCTAAGACTATTATAGTCATATTGAGTAAAAAACTACTTTTTGCATTTGCAAGATTTAAAAAAGCATATGTTTCGAGTAAAACTCCCAAAGATGCATTATTTCAGGCATTATTAGCCATTTTTCATGTGTGGTGTAGGAGTTATGTTTAAATAACTGTCATATTGAGTGTTACAGTATACAGTCATATTGAGTAAAACCTCATTTTTGTATTTGCAAACCATTGAAAAACAACTGTATCTAGTAAAACTCACATGTATTCAACATCACAGGCATTTTTAGACATTTGGCACGTTTGGATTAGGAATTATGTTGCAATACATTTTTATTGCTTTTTTCGCATTATCTCAGGATTCTAAGTACATCACTGTCAATTTGAGTAACAAATCAAATTTTGTTTTTGCAAACCTTACCAAATGTTTTTTTTTCTGGAAAACCCTCGAAGATGCATTTCTTCAGGCATTATTAGACTCTTTGCATGTGTATTTTTGGAGTTATGTCTCAAAAACTGTCATTTTGAGTGTGACCAATATGAGGCCAGTAAAATCTAATATTTGTATTTGTGATTCTTTCCAAAATACCTGATTCTGGTAAAACTTACATAAATTCAATATTAAAGGCTTTTTAAGACAAATTTCATATTTGGTTTTGGAGTTATGATTATAAACCTTTCATATTTAGTATGACAGTTACACTGTTATATTGAATAAAAAAAACTAACTTGTGTCTTTGCAAACCTTACAAAAATTCATTTTTCTAGTACAACTAACAAAAAAACATATCTCTGGGCATTATTAGCCATTTTACATCTGTTGTTTAGAAGTTATGTGAATACATTTTTATTGCTTTTTTCGCATTATCTCAGGATTCTAAGACTATTATAGTCATATTGAGTAAAAAACTACTTTTGCATTTGCAAGATTTAAAAAAGCATATGTTTCGAGTAAAACTCCCAAAGATGCATTATTTCAGGCATTATTAGCCATTTTTCATGTGTGGTGTAGGAGTTATGTTTAAATAACTGTCATATTGAGTGTTACAGTATACAGTCATATTGAGTAAAACCTCATTGTAGTATTTGCAAACCATTGAAAAACAACTGTATCTAGTAAAACTCACATGTATTCAATGTCACAGGCATTTTTAGACATTTTGCACGTTTGGATTAGGAGTTATGTTGGAATACATTTTTATTGCTTTTTTCGCATTATCTCAGGATTCTAAGTACATCACTGTCAAATTGAGTAACAAATCAAATTTTGTTTTTGCAAACCTTACCAAATGTTTTTTTTTCTGGAAAACTCTCGAAGATGCATTTCTTCAGTCATTATCAGACTATTTGCATGTGTATTTTTGGAGTTATGTTTCAAAAACTGTCATTTTGAGTGTGACCAATATGAGGCCAGTAAAATCTAATATTTGTATTTGGGATTCTTTCCAAAATACCTGATTCTGGTAACTCTTACATAAATTCAATATTAAAGGCTTTTCAAGACAAATTTCATATTTAGTTTTGGAGTTATTATTATAAACCTTTCATTTTTAGTATGACAGTTACACTGTTATATTGAATAAAAAAACTAACTTGTGTCTTTGCAAACCTTACAAAAATACATTTTTCTAGTACAACTAACAAAAAAACATATCTCTGGGCATTATTAGCCATTTTGCATGTGTTTTTTAGAAGTTATGTTTGAATACATTTTATTGCTTTTTTTCGCATTATCTCAGGAGTGTAAGACTATTGTAGTCATATTGAGTAAAAAACTACTTTTTGCATTTGCAAGATTTAAAAAAGCATATGTTTCGAGTAAAACTCCCAAAGATGCATTATTTCAGGCATTATTAGCCATTTTTCATGTGTGGTGTAGGAGTTATGTTTAAATAACTGTCATATTGGGTGTTACAGTATACAGTCATATTGAGTAAAACCTCATTTTTGTATTTGCAAACCATTGAAAAACAACTGTTTCTAGTAAAACTCACATGTATTCAACATCACAGGCATTTTTAGACATTTGGCACGTTTGGATTAGGAATTATGTTGGAATACATTTTTATTGCTTTTTTCGCATTATCTCAGGATTCTAAGTACATCACTGTCAAATTGAGTAACAAATCAATTTTGTTTTTGCAAACCTTACCAAATGTTTTTTTTTCTGGAAAACCCTCGAAGATGCATTTCTTCAGGCATTATTAGACTATTTGCATGTGTATTTTTGGAGTTATGTCTCAAAAACTGTCATTTTGAGTGTGACCAATATGAGGCCAGTAAAATCTAATATTTGTATTTGTGATTCTTTCCAAAATACCTGATTCTGGTAAAACTTACATAAATTCAATATTAAAGGCTTTTTAAGACAAATTTCATATTTGGTTTTGGAGTTATGATTATAAACCTTTCATATTTAGTATGACAGTTACACTGTTATATTGAATAAAAAAAACTAACTTGTGTCTTTGCAAACCTTACAAAAATTCATTTTTCTAGTACAACTAACAAAAAAACATATCTCTGGGCATTATTAGCCATTTTGCATGTGTTGTTTAGAAGTTATGTTTGAATACATTTTTATTGCTTTTTCGCAATATCTCAGGATTCTAAGACTATTATAGTCATATTGAGTAAAAAACTACTTTTTGCATTTGCAAGATTTAAAAAAGCATATGTTTCGAGTAAAACTCCCAAAGATGCATTATTTCAGGCATTATTAGCCATTTTTCATGTGTGGTGTAGGAGTTATGTTTAAATAACTGTCATATTGAGTGTTACAGTATACAGTCATATTGAGTAAAACCTCATTTTTGTATTTGCAAACCATTGAAAAACAACTGTATCTAGTAAAACTCACATGTATTCAACATCACAGGCATTTTTAGACATTTGGCACGTTTGGATTAGGAATTATGTTGGAATACATTTTTATTGCTTTTTTCGCATTATCTTAGGATTCTAAGTACATCACTGTCAAATTGAGTAACAAATCAAATTTTGTTTTTGCAAACCTTACCAAATGTTTTTTTTCTGGAAAACTCTCGAAGATGCATTTCTTCAGGCATTATTAGACTATTTGCATGTGTATTTTTGGAGTTATGTTTCAAAAACTGTCATTTTGAGTGTGACCAATATGAGGCCAGTAAAATCTAATATTTGTATTTGGGATTCTTTCCAAAATACCTGATTCTGGTAACTCTTACATAAATTCAATATTAAAGGCTTTTCAAGACAAATTTCATATTTAGTTTTGGAGTTATTATTATAAACCTTTCATATTTAGTATGACAGTTACACTGTTATATTGAATAAAAAAACTAACTTGTGTCTTTGCAAACCTTACAAAAATTCATTTTTCTAGTACAACTAACAAAAAAACATATCTCTGGGCATTATTAGCAAGTTTGCATGTGTTGTTTAGAAGTTATGTTTGAATACATTTTTATTGCTTTTTTCGCATTTTCTCAGGAATGTAAGACTATTATAGTCGTATTGAGTAAAAAACTACTTTTGCATTTGCAAGATTTAAAAAAGCATATGTTTCGAGGTAAAACTCCAAAGATGCATTATTTCAGGCATTATTAGCCATTTTTCATGTGTGGTGTAGGAGTTATGTTTAAATAACTGTCATATTGAGTGTTACAGTATACAGTCAGATTGAGTAAAACCTCATTTTTGTATTTGCAAACCATTGAAAAACAACTGTATCTAGTAAAACTCACATGTATTCAACATCACAGGCATTTTTAGACATTTGGCACGTTTGGATTAGGAATTATGTTGGAATACATTTTTATTGCTTTTTTCGCATTATCTCAGGATTCTAAGTACATCACTGTCAAATTGAGTAACAAATCAAATTTTGTTTTTGCAAACCTTACCAATGTTTTTTTTTCTGGAAAACCCTCGAAGATGCATTTCTTCAGGCATTATTAGACTATTTGCATGTGTATTTTTGGAGTTATGTCTCAAAAACTGTCATTTTGAGTGTGACCAATATGAGGCCAGTAAAATCTAATATTTGTATTTGTGATTCTTTCCAAAATACCTGATTCTGGTAAAACTTACATAAATTCAATATTTAAGGCTTTTTAAGACAAATTTCATATTTGGTTTTGGAGTTATTATTATAAACCTTTCATATTTAGTATGACAGTTACACTGTTATATTGAATAAAAAAAACTAACTTGTGTCTTTGCAAACCTTACAAAAATTCATTTTTCTAGTACAACTAACAAAAAAACATATCTCTGGGAATTATTAGCCATTTTGCATCTGTTGTTTAGAAGTTATGTTTGAATACATTTTTATTGCTTTTTTCGCATTATCTCAGGATTCTAAGACTATTGTAGTCATATTGAGTAAAAAACTACTTTTTGCATTTGCAAGATTAAAAAAGCATGTGTTTCGAGTAAAACTCCCAAACATGCATTATTTCAGGCATTATTAGCCATTTTTCATGTGTGGTGTAGGAGTTATGTTTAAATAACTGTCATATTGAGTGTTACAGTATACAGTCATATTGAGTAAAACCTCATTTTTGTATTTGCAAACCATTGAAAAACAACTGTATCTAGTAAAACTCACATGTATTCAACATCACAGGCATTTTTAGACATTTGGCACGTTTGCATTAGGAATTATGTTGCAATACATTTTTATTGCTTTTTTCGCATTATCTCAGGATTCTAAGTACATCACTGTCAAATTGAGTAACAAATCAAATTTTGTTTTTGCAAACCTTACCAAATGTTTTTTTTTCTGGAAAACCCTCGAAGATGCATTTCTTCAGGCATTATTAGACATTTTGCATGTGTATTTTTGGAGTTATGTCTCAAAAACTGTCATTTTGAGTGTGACCAATATGAGGCCAGTAAAATCTAATATTTGTATTTGTGATTCTTTCCAAAATACCTGATTCTGGTAAAACTTACATAAATTCAATATTAAAGGCTTTTTAAGACAAATTTCATATTTGGTTTTGGAGTTATGATTATAAACCTTTCATATTTAGTATGACAGTTACACTGTTATATTGAATAAAAAAAACTAACTTGTGTCTTTGCAAACCTTACAAAAATTCATTTTTCTAGTACAACTAACAAAAAAACATATCTCTGGGCATTATTAGCCATTTTACATCTGTTGTTTAGAAGTTATGTTTGAATACATTTTTATTGCTTTTTTCGCATTATCTCAGGATTCTAAGACTATTATAGTCATATTGAGTAAAAAACTACTTTTTGCATTTGCAAGATTTAAAAAAGCATATGTTTCGAGTAAAACTCCCAAAGATGCATTATTTCAGGCATTATTAGCCATTTTTCATGTGTGGTGTAGGAGTTATGTTTAAATAACTGTCATATTGAGTGTTACAGTATACAGTCATATTGAGTAAAACCTCATTGTAGTATTTGCAAACCATTGAAAAACAACTGTATCTAGTAAAACTCACATGTATTCAATGTCACAGGCATTTTTAGACATTTTGCACGTTTGGATTAGGAGTTATGTTGGAATACATTTTTATTGCTTTTTTCGCATTATCTCAGGATTCTAAGTACATCACTGTCAAATTGAGTAACAAATCAAATTTTGTTTTTGCAAACCTTACCAAATGTTTTTTTTTCTGGAAAACTCTCGAAGATGCATTTCTTCAGTCATTATCAGACTATTTGCATGTGTATTTTTGGAGTTATGTTTCAAAAACTGTCATTTTGAGTGTGACCAATATGAGGCCAGTAAAATCTAATATTTGTATTTGGGATTCTTTCCAAAATACCTGATTCTGGTAACTCTTACATAAATTCAATATTAAAGGCTTTTCAAGACAAATTTCATATTTAGTTTTGGAGTTATTATTATAAACCTTTCATTTTTAGTATGACAGTTACACTGTTATATGAATAAAAAAACTAACTTGTGTCTTTGCAAACCTTACAAAAATACATTTTCTAGTACAACTAACAAAAAAACATATCTCTGGTCATTATTAGCCATTTTGCATGTGTTTTTTAGAAGTTATGTTTGAATACATTTTATTGCTTTTTTCGCATTATCTCAGGAGTGTAAGACTATTGTAGTCATATTGAGTAAAAAACTACTTTTTGCATTTGCAAGATTTAAAAAAGCATATGTTTCGAGTAAAACTCCCAAAGATGCATTATTTCAGGCATTATTAGCCATTTTTCATGTGTGGTGTAGGAGTTATGTTTAAATAACTGTCATATTGGGTGTTACAGTATACAGTCATATTGAGTAAAACCTCATTTTTTGTATTTGCAAACCATTGAAAAACAACTGTATCTAGTAAAACTCACATGTATTCAACATCACAGGCATTTTTAGACATTTGGCACCTTTGGATTAGGAATTATGTTGGAATACATTTTTATTGCTTTTTTCGCATTATCTCAGGATTCTAAGTACATCACTGTCAAATTGAGTAACAAATCAAATTTTGTTTTTGCAAACCTTACCAAATGTTTTTTTTTCTGGAAAACCCTCGAAGATGCATTTCTTCAGGCATTATTAGACTATTTGCATGTGTATTTTTGGAGTTATGTCTCAAAAACTGTCATTTTGAGTGTGACCAATATGAGGCCAGTAAAATCTAATATTTGTATTTGTGATTCTTTCCAAAATACCTGATTCTGGTAAAACTTACATAAATTCAATATTAAAGGCTTTGTAAGACAAATTTCATATTTGGTTTTGGAGTTATGATTATAAACCTTTCATATTTATTATGACAGTTACACTGTTATATTGAATAAAAAAACTAACTTGTGTCTTTGCAAACCTTACAAAAATTCATTTTTCTAGTACAACTAACAAAAAACATATCTCTGGGCATTATTAGCCATTTTGCATGTGTTGTTTAGAAGTTATGTTTGAATACATTTTTATTGCTTTTTTCGCATTATCTCAGGATTCTAAGACTATTATAGTCATATTGAGTAAAAAACTACTTTTTGCATTTGCAAGATTTAAAAAAGCATATGTTTCGAGTAAAACTCCCAAAGATGCATTATTTCAGGCATTATTAGCCATTTTTCATGTGTGGTGTAGGAGTTATGTTTAAATAACTGTCATATTGAGTGTTACAGTATACAGTCATATTGAGTAAAACCTCATTGTAGTATTTGCAAACCATTGAAAAACAACTGTATCTAGTAAAACTCACATGTATTCAATGTCACAGGCATTTTTAGACATTTTGCACGTTTGGATTAGGAATTATGTTGGAATACATTTTTATTGCTTTTTTTCGCATTATCTCAGGATTCTAAGTACATCACTGTCAAATTGAGTAACAAATCAAATTTTGTTTTTGCAAACCTTAACAAATGTTTTTTTTCTGGAAAACTCTCGAAGATGCATTTCTTCAGGCATTATTAGACTATTTGCATGTGTATTTTTGGAGTTATGTTTCAAAAACTGTCATTTTGAGTGTGACCAATATGAGGCCAGTAAAATCTAATATTTGTATTTGTGATTCTTTCCAAAATACCTGATTCTGGTAACTCTTACATAAATTCAATATTAAAGGCTTTTCAAGACAAATTTCATATTTAGTTTTGGAGTTATTATTATAAACCTTTCATATTTAGTATGACAGTTACACTGTTATATTGAATAAAAAAACTAACTTGTGTCTTTGCAAACCTTACAAAAATTCATTTTTCTAGTACAACTAACAAAAAAACATATCTCTGGGCATTATTAGCCATTTTGCATGTGTTGTTTAGAAGTTATGTTTGAATACATTTTTATTGCTTTTTTCGCATTATCTCAGGATTCTAAGACTATTATAGTCATATTGAGTAAAAAACTACTTTTTGCATTTGCAAGATTTAAAAAAGCATATGTTTCGAGTAAAACTCCCAAAGATGCATTATTTCAGGCATTATTAGCCATTTTTTCATGTGTGGTGTAGGAGTTATGTTTAAATAACTGTCATATTGAGTGTTACAGTATACAGTCATATTGAGTAAAACCTCATTTTTGTATTTGCAAACCATTGAAAAATAACTGTATCTAGTAAAACTCACATGTATTCAACATCACAGGCATTTTTTAGACATTTGGCACGTTTGGATTAGGAATTATGTTGGAATACATTTTTATTGCTTTTTTCGCATTATCTCAGGATTCTAAGTACATCACTGTCAAATTGAGTAACAAATCAATTTTGTTTTTGCAAACCTTACCAAATGTTTTTTTTCTGGAAAACTCTCGAAGATGCATTTCTTCAGGCATTATTAGACTATTTGCATGTGTATTTTTGGAGTTATGTTTCAAAAACTGTCATTTTGAGTGTGACCAATATGAGGCCAGTAAAATCTAATATTTGTATTTGTGATTCTTTCCAAAATACCTGATTCTGGTAAAACTTACATAAATTCAATATTAAAGGCTTTTCAAGACAAATTTCATATTTAGTTTTGGAGTTATTATTATAAACCTTTCATATTTAGTATGACAGTTACACTGTTATATTGAATAAAAAAACTAACTTTTGTCTTTGCAAACCTTACAAAAATTCATTTTTCTAGTACAACTAACAAAAAAACATATCTCTGGGCATTATTAGCCAGTTTGCATGTGTTGTTTAGAAGTTATGTTTGAATACATTTTTATTGCTTTTTTCGCATTATCTCAGGAATGTAAGACTATTATAGTCGTATTGAGTAAAAAACTACTTTTTGCATTTGCAAGATTTAAAAAAGCATATGTTTCGAGTAAAACTCCCAAAGATGCATTATTTCAGGCATTATTAGCCATTTTTCATGTGTGGTGTAGGAGTTATGTTTAAATAACTGTCATATTGAGTGTTACAGTATACAGTCAGATTGAGTAAAACCTCATTTTTGTATTTGCAAACCATTGAAAAACAACTGTATCTAGTAAAACTCACATGTATTCAACATCACAGGCATTTTTAGACATTTGGCACGTTTGGATTAGGAATTATGTTGGAATACATTTTTATTGCTTTTTTCGCATTATCTCAGGATTCTAAGTACATCACTGTCAAATTGAGTAACAAATCAAATTTTGTTTTTGCAAACCTTACCAAATGTTTTTTTTCTGGAAAACTCTCGAAGATGCATTTCTTCAGGCATTATTAGACTATTTGCATGTGTATTTTTGGAGTTATGTTTCAAAAACTGTCATTTTGAGTGTGACCAATATGAGGCCAGTAAAATCTAATATTTGTATTTGGGATTCTTTCCAAAATACCTGATTCTGGTAACTCTTACATAAATTCAATATTAAAGGCTTTTCAAGACAAATTTCATATTTAGTTTTGGAGTTATTATTATAAACCTTTCATATTTAGTATGAGAGTTACACTGTTACATTGAATAAAAAAACCAACTTGTGTCTTTGCAAACCTTACAAAAATTAATTTTTCTAGTACAACTAACAAAAAAACATATCTCTGGGCATTATTAGCCATTTTGCATGTGTTGTTTAGAAGTTATGTTTGAATACATTTTTATTGCTTTTTTCGCATTATCTCAGGATTCTAAGACTATTATAGTCATATTGAGTAAAAAACTACTTTTTGCATTTGCAAGATTTAAAAAAGCATATGTTTCGAGTAAAACTCCCAAAGATGCATTATTTCAGCCATTATTAGCCATTTTTCATGTGTGGTGTAGGAGTTATGTTTAAATAACTGTCATATTGAGTGTTACAGTATACAGTCATATTGAGTAAAACCTCATTTTTGTATTTGCAAACCATTGAAAAACAACTGTATCTAGTAAAACTCACATGTATTCAACATCACAGGCATTTTTAGACATTTGGCACGTTTGGATTAGGAATTATGTTGGAATACATTTTTATTGTTTTTTTCGCAATATCTCAGGATTCTAAGTACATCACTGTCAAATTGAGTAACAAATCAAATTTTGTTTTTGCAAACCTTACCAAATGTTTTTTTTTCTGGAAAACCCTCGAAGATGCATTTCTTCGGGCATTATTAGACTATTTGCATGTGTATTTTTGGAGTTATGTCTCAAAAACTGTCATTTTGAGTGTGACCAATATGAGGCCAGTAAAATCTAATATTTGTATTTGTGATTCTTTCCAAAATACCTGATTCTGGTAAAACTTACATAAATTCAATATTAAAGGCTTTTTAAGACAAATTTCGTATTTGGTTTTGGAGTTATGATTATAAACCTTTCATATTTAGTATGACAGTTACACTGTTATATTGAATAAAAAAAACTAACTTGTGTCTTTGCAAACCTTACAAAAATTCATTTTTCTAGTACAACTAACAAAAAAACATATCTCTGGGCATAATTAGCCATTTTGCATCCGTTGTTTAGAAGTTATGTTTGAATACATTTTTATTGCTTTTTTCGCGTTATCTCAGGATTCTAAGACTATTGTAGTCATATTGAGTAAAAAACTACTTTTTGCATTTGCAAGATTTAAAAAAGCATGTGTTTCGAGTAAAACTCCCAAAGATGCATTATTTCAGGCTTTATTAGCCATTTTTCATGTTTGGTGTAGGAGTTATGTTTAAATAACTGTCATATTGAGTGTTACAGTATACAGTCATATTGAGTAAAACCTCATTTTTGTATTTGCAAACCATTGAAAAACAACTGTATCTAGTAAAACTCACATGTATTCAATGTCACAGGCATTTTTAGACATTTTGCACGTTTGGATTAGGAATTATGTTGGAATACATTTTTATTGCTTTTTTCGCATTATCTCAGGATTCTAAGACTATTATAGTCATATTGAGTAAAAACTACTTTTTGCATTTGCAAGATTTAAAATAGCATATGTTTCGAGTAAAACTCCCAAAGATGCATTATTTCAGGCATTATTAGCCATTTTTCATGTGTGGTGTAGGAGTTATGTTTAAATAACTGTCATATTGAGTGTTACAGTATACAGTCATATTGAGTAAAACCTCATTTTTGTATTTGCAAACCATTGAAAAACAACTGTATCTAGTAAAACTCACATGTATTCAACATCACAGGCATTTTTAGACATTTGGCACGTTTGGATTAGGAATTATGTTGGAATACATTTTTATTGTTTTTTTCGCATTATCTCAGGATTCTAAGTACATCACTGTCAAATTGAGTAACAAATCAAATTTGTTTTTGCAAACCTTACCAAATGTTTTTTTTTTCTGGAAAACCCTCGAAGATGCATTTCTTCAGGCATTATTAGACTATTTGCATGTGTATTTTTGGAGTTATGTCTCAAAAACTGTCATTTTGAGTGTGACCAATATGAGGCCAGTAAAATCTAATATTTGTATTTGTGATTCTTTCCAAAATACCTGATTCTGGTAAAACTTACATAAATTCAATATTAAAGGCTTTTTAAGACAAATTTCATATTTGGTTTTGGAGTTATGATTATAAACCTTTCATATTTAGTATGACAGTTACACTGTTATATTGAATAAAAAAACTAACTTGTGTCTTTGCAAACCTTACAAAAATTCATTTTTCTAGTACAACTAACAAAAAAACATATCTCTGGGCATAATTAGCCATTTTGCATCTGTTGTTTAGAAGTTATGTTTGAATACATTTTTATTGCTTTTTTCGCATTATCTCAGGATTCTAAGACTATTGTAGTCATATTGAGTAAAAAACTACTTTTTGCATTTGCAAGATTTAAAAAAGCATGTGTTTCGAGTAAAACTCCCAAAGATGCATTATTTCAGGCATTATTAGCCATTTTTCATGTTTGGTGTAGGAGTTATGTTTAAATAACTGTCATATTGAGTGTTACAGTATACAGTCATATTGAGTAAAACCTCATTGTAGTATTTGCAAACCATTGAAAAACAACTGTATCTAGTAAAACTCACATGTATTCAATGTCACAGGCATTTTTAGACTTTTTGCACGTTTGGATTAGGAATTATGTTGGAATACATTTTTATTGCTTTTTTCGCATTATCTCAGGATTCTAAGACTATTATAGTCATATTGAGTAAAAAACTACTTTTTGCATTTGCAAGATTTAAAAAAGCATATGTTTCGAGTAAAACTCCCAAAGATGCATTATTTCAGGCATTATTAGCCATTTTTCATGTGTGGTGTAGGAGTTATGTTTAAATAACTGTCATATTGAGTGTTACAGTATACAGTCATATTGAGTAAAACCTCATTTTTGTATTTGCAAACCATTGAAAAACAACTGTATCTAGTAAAACTCACATGTATTCAACATCACAGGCATTTTTAGACATTTGGCACGTTTGAATTAGAATTATGTTGGAATACATTTTTATTGTTTTTTTCGCATTATCTCAGGATTCTAGGTACATCACTGTCAAATTGAGTAACAAATCAAATTTTGTTTTTGCAAACCTTACCAAATGTTTTTTTTTCTGGAAAACCCTCGAAGATGCATTTCTTCAGGCATTATTAGACATTTTGCATGTGTATTTTTGGAGTTATGTCTCAAAAACTGTCATTTTGAGTGTGACCAATATGAGGCCAGTAAAATCTAATATTTGTATTTGTGATTCTTTCCAAAATACCTGATTCTGGTAAAACTTACATAAATTCAATATTAAAGGCTTTTTAAGACAAATTTCGTATTTGGTTTTGGAGTTATGATTATAAACCTTTCATATTTAGTATGACAGTTACACTGTTATATTGAATAAAAAAAACTAACTTGTGTCTTTGCAAACCTTACAAAAATTCATTTTTCTAGTACAACTAACAAAAAAACATATCTCTGGGCATAATTAGCCATTTTGCATCCGTTGTTTAGAAGTTATGTTTGAATACATTTTTATTGCTTTTTTCGCATTATCTCAGGATTCTAAGACTATTGTAGTCATATTGAGTAAAAAACTACTTTTTGCATTTGCAAGATTTAAAAAAGCATGTGTTTCGAGTAAAACTCCCAAAGATGCATTATTTCAGGCTTTATTAGCCATTTTTCATGTTTGGTGTAGGAGTTATGTTTAAATAACTGTCATATTGAGTGTTACAGTATACAGTCATATTGAGTAAAACCTCATTGTAGTATTTGCAAACCATTGAAAAACAACTGTATCTAGTAAAACTCACATGTATTCAATGTCACAGGCATTTTTAGACATTTTGCACGTTTGGATTAGGAATTATGTTGGAATACATTTTTATTGCTTTTTCGCATTATCTCAGGATTCTAAGACTATTATAGTCATATTGAGTAAAAACTACTTTTTGCATTTGCAAGATTTAAAAAAGCATATGTTTCGAGTAAAACTCCCAAAGATGCATTATTTCAGGCATTATTAGCCATTTTTCATGTGTGGTGTAGGAGTTATGTTTAAATAACTGTCATATTGAGTGTTACAGTATACAGTCATATTGAGTAAAACCTCATTTTTGTATTTGCAAACCATTGAAAAACAACTGTATCTAGTAAAACTCACATGTTTTCAACATCACAGGCATTTTTAGACATTTGGCACGTTTGGATTAGGAATTATGTTGGAATACATTTTTATTGCTTTTTTCGCATTATCTCAGGATTCTAAGTACATCACTGTCAAATTGAGTAACAAATCAAATTTTGTTTTTGCAAACCTTACCAAATGTTTTTTTTTCTGGAAAACCCTCGAAGATGCATTTCTTCAGGCATTATTAGACATTTTGCATGTGTATTTTGGAGTTATGTCTCAAAAACTGTCATTTTGAGTGTGACCAATATGAGGCCAGTAAAATCTAATATTTGTATTTGTGATTCTTTCCAAAATACCTGATTCTGGTAAAACTTACATAAATTCAATATTAAAGGCTTTTTAAGACAAATTTCATATTTGGTTTTGGAGTTATGATTATAAACCTTTCATATTTAGTATGACAGTTACACTGTTATATTGAATAAAAAAAACTAACTTGTGTCTTTGCAAACCTTACAAAAATTCATTTTTCTAGTACAACTAACAAAAAACATATCTCTGGGCATTATTAGCCATTTTACATCTGTTGTTTAGAAGTTATGTTTGAATACATTTTTATTGCTTTTTTCGCATTATCTCAGGATTCTAAGACTATTATAGTCATATTGAGTAAAAAACTACTTTTTGCATTTGCAAGATTTAAAAAGCATATGTTTCGAGTAAAACTCCAAAGATGCATTATTTCAGGCATTATTAGCCATTTTTCATGTGTGGTGTAGGAGTTATGTTTAAATAACTGTCATATTGAGTGTTACAGTATACAGTCATATTGAGTAAAACCTCATTGTAGTATTTGCAAACCATTGAAAAACAACTGTATCTAGTAAAACTCACATGTATTCAACATCACAGGCATTTTTAGACATTTGGCACGTTTGGATTAGGAATTATGTTGGAATACATTTTATTGCTTTTTTCGCATTATCTCAGGATTCTAAGTACATCACTGTCAAATTGAGTAACAAATCAAATTTTGTTTTTGCAAACCTTACCAAATGTTTTTTTTCTGGAAAACTCTCGAAGATGCATTTCTTCAGGCATTATTAGACTATTTGCATGTGTATTTTTGGAGTTATGTTTCAAAAACTGTCATTTTGAGTGTGACCAATATGAGGCCAGTAAAATCTAATATTTGTATTTGGGATTCTTTCCAAAATACCTGATTCTGGTAACTCTTACATAAATTCAATATTAAAGGCTTTTCAAGACAAATTTCATATTTAGTTTTGGAGTTATTATTATAAACCTTTCATATTTAGTATGAGAGTTACACTGTTATATTGAATAAAAAAAACAACTTGTGTCTTTGCAAACCTTTCAAAAAATATTTTTTCTAGTACAACTAACAAAAAAACATATCTCTGGGCATTATTAGCGATTTTGCATGTGTTGTTTAGAAGTTATGTTTGAATACATTTTATTGCTTTTTTCGCATTATCTCAGGATTCTAAGACTATTATAGTCATATTGAGTAAAAAACTACTTTTTGCATTTGCAAGATTTAAAAAAGCATATGTTTCGAGTAAAACTCCCAAAGATGCATTATTTCAGGCATTATTAGCCATTTTTCATGTGTGGTGTAGGAGTTATGTTTAAATAACTGTCATATTGAGTGTTACAGTATACAGTCATATTGAGTAAAACCTCATTTTTGTATTTGCAAACCATTGAAAAACAACTGTATCTAGTAAAACTCACATGTATTCAACATCACAGGCATTTTTAGACATTTGGCACGTTTGGATTAGGAATTATGTTGGAATACATTTTTATTGTTTTTTTCGCATTATCTCAGGATTCTAAGTACATCACTGTCAAATTGAGTAACAAATCAAATTTTGTTTTTGCAAACCTTACCAAATGTTTTTTTTTTCTGGAAAACCCTCGAAGATGCATTTCTTCAGGCATTATTAGACTATTTGCATGTGTATTTTTGGAGTTATGTCTCAAAAACTGTCATTTTGAGTGTGACCAATATGAGGCCAGTAAAATCTAATATTTGTAATTGTGATTCTTTCCAAAATACCTGATTCTGGTAAAACTTACATAAATTCAATATTAAAGGCTTTTTAAGACAAATTTCATATTTGGTTTTGGAGTTATGATTATAAACCTTTCATATTTAGTATGACAGTTACACTGTTATATTGAATAAAAAAACTAACTTGTGTCTTTGCAAACCTTACAAAAATTCATTTTTCTAGTACAACTAACAAAAAAACATATCTCTGGGCATAATTAGCCATTTTGCATCTGTTGTTTAGAAGTTATGTTTGAATACATTTTTATTGCTTTTTTCGCATTATCTCAGGATTCTAAGACTATTGTAGTCATATTGAGTAAAAAACTACTTTTTGCATTTGCAAGATTTAAAAAAGCATGTGTTTCGAGTAAAACTCCCAAAGATGCATTATTTCAGGCATTATTAGCCATTTTTCATGTTTGGTGTAGGAGTTATGTTTAAATAACTGTCATATTGAGTGTTACAGTATACAGTCATATTGAGTAAAACCTCATTGTAGTATTTGCAAACCATTGAAAAACAACTGTATCTAGTAAAACTCACATGTATTCAATGTCACAGGCATTTTTAGACTTTTTGCACGTTTGGATTAGGAATTATGTTGGAATACATTTTATTGCTTTTTCGCATTATCTCAGGATTCTAAGACTATTATAGTCATATTGAGTAAAAAACTGCTTTTTGCATTTGCAAGATTTAAAAAAGCATATGTTTCGAGTAAAACTCCCAAAGATGCATTATTTCAGGCAGTATTAGCCATTTTTCATGTGTGGTGTAGGAGTTATGTTTAAATAACTGTCATATTGAGTGTTACAGTATACAGTCATATTGAGTAAAACCTCATTTTTGTATTTGCAAACCATTGAAAAACAACTGTATCTAGTAAAACTCACATGTATTCAACATCACAGGCATTTTTAGACATTTGGCACGTTTGAATTAGGAATTATGTTGGAATACATTTTTATTGTTTTTTTCGCATTATCTCAGGATTCTAGGTACATCACTGTCAAATTGAGTAACAAATCAAATTTTGTTTTTGCAAACCTTACCAAATGTTTTTT
The DNA here is from genome assembly GCF_033978795.1 of Nerophis ophidion. NCBI lineage: Eukaryota > Metazoa > Chordata > Actinopteri > Syngnathiformes > Syngnathidae > Nerophis > Nerophis ophidion. The sequence continues at coordinate 29,374,967 of NC_084623.1, read as the reverse complement.
TTTCTGGAAAACCCCTCGAAGATGCATTTCTTCAGGCATTATTAGACATTTTGCATGTGTATTTTTGGAGTTATGTCTCAAAAACTGTCATTTTGAGTGTGACCAATATGAGGCCAGTAAAATCTAATATTTGTATTTGTGATTCTTTCCAAAATACCTGATTCTGGTAAAACTTACATAAATTCAATATTAAAGGCTTTTTAAGACAAATTTCGTATTTGGTTTTGGAGTTATGATTATAAACCTTTCATATTTAGTATGACAGTTACACTGTTATATTGAATAAAAAAAACTAACTTGTGTCTTTGCAAACCTTACAAAAATTCATTTTTCTAGTACAACTAACAAAAAAACATATCTCTGGGCATAATTAGCCATTTTGCATCCGTTGTTTAGAAGTTATGTTTGAATACATTTTTATTGCTTTTTCGCATTATCTCAGGATTCTAAGACTATTGTAGTCATATTGAGTAAAAAACTACTTTTTGCATTTGCAAGATTTAAAAAAGCATGTGTTTCGAGTAAAACTCCCAAAGATGCATTATTTCAGGCTTTATTAGCCATTTTTCATGTTTGGTGTAGGAGTTATGTTTAAATAACTGTCATATTGAGTGTTACAGTATACAGTCATATTGAGTAAAACCTCATTGTAGTATTTGCAAACCATTGAAAAACAACTGTATCTAGTAAAACTCACATGTATTCAATGTCACAGGCATTTTTAGACATTTTGCACGTTTGGATTAGGAATTATGTTGGAATACATTTTTATTGCTTTTTTCGCATTATCTCAGGATTCTAAGACTATTATAGTCATATTGAGTAAAAACTACTTTTTGCATTTGCAAGATTTAAAAAAGCATATGTTTCGAGTAAAACTCCCAAAGATGCATTATTTCAGGCATTATTAGCCATTTTTCATGTGTGGTGTAGGAGTTATGTTTAAATAACTGTCATATTGAGTGTTACAGTATACAGTCATATTGAGTAAAACCTCCTTTTTGTATTTGCAAACCATTGAAAAACAACTGTATCTAGTAAAACTCACATGTTTTCAACATCACAGGCATTTTTAGACATTTGGCACGTTTGGATTAGGAATTATGTTGGAATACATTTTTATTGCTTTTTTCGCATTATCTCAGGATTCTAAGTACATCACTGTCAAATTGAGTAACAAATCAAATTTTGTTTTTGCAAACCTTACCAAATGTTTTTTTTTCTGGAAACCCTCGAAGATGCATTTCTTCAGGCATTATTAGACATTTTGCATGTGTATTTTTGGAGTTATGTCTCAAAAACTGTCATTTTGAGTGTGACCAATATGAGGCCAGTAAAATCTAATATTTGTATTTGTGATTCTTTCCAAAATACCTGATTCTGGTAAAACTTACATAAATTCAATATTAAAGGCTTTTTAAGACAAATTTCATATTTGGTTTTGGAGTTATGATTATAAACCTTTCATATTTAGTATGACAGTTACACTGTTATATTGAATAAAAAAAACTAACTTGTGTCTTTGCAAACCTTACAAAAATTCATTTTTCTAGTACAACTAACAAAAAAACATATCTCTGGGCATTATTAGCCATTTTACATCTGTTGTTTAGAAGTTATGTTTGAATACATTTTTATTGCTTTTTTCGCATTATCTCAGGATTCTAAGACTATTATAGTCATATTGAGTAAAAAACTACTTTTTGCATTTGCAAGATTTAAAAAAGCATATGTTTCGAGTAAAACTCCCAAAGATGCATTATTTCAGGCATTATTAGCCATTTTTCATGTGTGGTGTAGGAGTTATGTTTAAATAACTGTCATATTGAGTGTTACAGTATACAGTCATATTGAGTAAAACCTCATTGTAGTATTTGCAAACCATTGAAAAACAACTGTATCTAGTAAAACTCACATGTATTCAACATCACAGGCATTTTTAGACATTTGGCACGTTTGGATTAGGAATTATGTTGGAATACATTTTTATTGCTTTTTTCGCATTATCTCAGGATTCTAAGTACATCACTGTCAAATTGAGTAACAAATCAAATTTTGTTTTTGCAAACCTTACCAAATGTTTTTTTTCTGGAAAACTCTCGAAGATGCATTTCTTCAGGCATTATTAGACTATTTGCATGTGTATTTTTGGAGTTATGTTTCAAAAACTGTCATTTTGAGTGTGACCAATATGAGGCCAGTAAAATCTAATATTTGTATTTGGGATTCTTTCCAAAATACCTGATTCTGGTAACTCTTACATAAATTCAATATTAAAGGCTTTTCAAGACAAATTTCATATTTAGTTTTGGAGTTATTATTATAAACCTTTCATATTTAGTATGAGAGTTACACTGTTATATTGAATAAAAAAACCAACTTGTGTCTTTGCAAACCTTTCAAAAATTATTTTTTCTAGTACAACTAACAAAAAAACATATCTCTGGGCATTATTAGCGATTTTGCATGTGTTGTTTTAGAAGTTATGTTTGAATACATTTTTATTGCTTTTTTCGCATTATCTCAGGATTCTAAGACTATTATAGTCATATTGAGTAAAAAACTACTTTTTGCATTTGCAAGATTTAAAAAAGCATATGTTTCGAGTAAAACTCCCAAAGATGCATTATTTCAGGCATTATTAGCCATTTTTCATGTGTGGGTGTAGGAGTTATGTTTAAATAACTGTCATATTGAGTGTTACAGTATACAGTCATATTGAGTAAAACCTCATTTTTGTATTTGCAAACCATTGAAAAACAACTGTATCTAGTAAAACTCACATGTATTCAACATCACAGGCATTTTTAGACATTTGGCACGTTTGGATTAGGAATTATGTTGGAATACATTTTTATTGTTTTTTTCGCATTATCTCAGGATTCTAAGTACATCACTGTCAAATTGAGTAACAAATCAAATTTTGTTTTGCAAACCTTACCAAATGTTTTTTTTTTCTGGAAAACCCTCGAAGATGCATTTCTTCAGGCATTATTAGACTATTTGCATGTGTATTTTTGGAGTTATGTCTCAAAAACTGTCATTTTGAGTGTGACCAATATGAGGCCAGTAAAATCTAATATTTGTATTTGTGATTCTTTCCAAAATACCTGATTCTGGTAAAACTTACATAAATTCAATATTAAAGGCTTTTTAAGACAAATTTCATATTTGGTTTTGGAGTTATGATTATAAACCTTTCATATTTAGTATGACAGTTACACTGTTATATTGAATAAAAAAACTAACTTGTGTCTTTGCAAACCTTACAAAAATTCATTTTTCTAGTACAACTAACAAAAAAACATATCTCTGGGCATAATTAGCCATTTTGCATCTGTTGTTTAGAAGTTATGTTTGAATACATTTTTATTGCTTTTTTCGCATTATCTCAGGATTCTAAGACTATTGTAGTCATATTGAGTAAAAAACTACTTTTTGCATTTGCAAGATTTAAAAAAGCATGTGTTTCGAGTAAAACTCCCAAAGATGCATTATTTCAGGCATTATTAGCCATTTTTCATGTTTGGTGTAGGAGTTATGTTTAAATAACTGTCATATTGAGTGTTACAGTATACAGTCATATTGAGTAAAACCTCATTGTAGTATTTGCAAACCATTGAAAAACAACTGTATCTAGTAAAACTCACATGTATTCAATGTCACAGGCATTTTTAGACTTTTTGCACGTTTGGATTAGGAATTATGTTGGAATACATTTTTATTGCTTTTTTCGCATTATCTCAGGATTCTAAGACTATTATAGTCATATTGAGTAAAAAACTACTTTTTGCATTTGCAAGATTTAAAAAAGCATATGTTTCGAGTAAAACTCCCAAAGATGCATTATTTCAGGCATTATTAGCCATTTTTCATGTGTGGTGTAGGAGTTATGTTTAAATAACTGTCATATTGAGTGTTACAGTATACAGTCATATTGAGTAAAACCTCATTTTTGTATTTGCAAACCATTGAAAAACAACTGTATCTAGTAAAACTCACATGTATTCAACATCACAGGCATTTTTAGACATTTGGCACGTTTGAATTAGGAATTATGTTGGAATACATTTTTATTGTTTTTTTCGCATTATCTCAGGATTCTAAGTACATCACTGTCAAATTGAGTAACAAATCAAATTTTGTTTTTGCAAACCTTACCAAATGTTTTTTTTTCTGGAAAACCCTCGAAGATGCATTTCTCCAGGCATTATTAGACATTTTGCATGTGTATTTTTGGAGTTATGTCTCAAAAACTGTCATTTTGAGTGTGACCAATATGAGGCCAGTAAAATCTAATATTTGTATTTGTGATTCTTTCCAAAATACCTGATTCTGGTAAAACTTACATAAATTCAATATTAAAGGCTTTTTAAGACAAATTTCGTATTTGGTTTTGGAGTTATGATTATAAACCTTTCATATTTAGTATGACAGTTACACTGTTATATTGAATAAAAAAACTAACTTGTGTCTTTGCAAACCTTACAAAAATTCATTTTTCTAGTACAACTAACAAAAAAACATATCTCTGGGCATAATTAGCCATTTTGCATCTGTTGTTTAGAAGTTATGTTTGAATACATTTTTATTGCTTTTTTCGCATTATCTCAGGATTCTAAGACTATTATAGTCATATTGAGTAAAAAACTACTTTTTGCATTTGCAAGATTTAAAAAAGCATATGTTTCGAGTAAAACTCCCAAAGATGCATTATTTCAGGCATTATTAGCCATTTTTCATGTGTGGTGTAGGAGTTATGTTTAAATAACTGTCATATTGAGTGTTACAGTATACAGTCATATTGAGTAAAACCTCATTGTAGTATTTGCAAACCATTGAAAAACAACTGTATCTAGTAAAACTCACATGTATTCAATGTCACAGGCATTTTTAGACATTTTGCACGTTTGGATTAGGAATTATGTTGGAATACATTTTTATTGCTTTTTTCGCATTATCTCAGGATTCTAAGTACATCACTGTCAAATTGAGTAACAAATCAAATTTTGTTTTTGCAAACCTTAACAAATGTTTTTTTTCTGGAAAACTCTCGAAGATGCATTTCTTCAGGCATTATTAGACTATTTGCATGTGTATTTTTGGAGTTATGTTTCAAAAACTGTCATTTTGAGTGTGACCAATATGAGGCCAGTAAAATCTAATATTTGTATTTGTGATTCTTTCCAAAATACCTGATTCTGGTAACTCTTACATAAATTCAATATTAAAGGCTTTTCAAGACAAATTTCATATTTAGTTTTGGAGTTATTATTATAAACCTTTCATATTTAGTATGACAGTTACACTGTTATATTGAATAAAAAAACTAACTTGTGTCTTTGCAAACCTTACAAAAATTCATTTTTCTAGTACAACTAACAAAAAAACATATCTCTGGGCATTATTAGCCATTTTGCATGTGTTGTTTAGAAGTTATGTTTGAATACATTTTTATTGCTTTTTTCGCATTATCTCAGGATTCTAAGACTATTATAGTCATATTGAGTAAAAAACTACTTTTTGCATTTGCAAGATTTAAAAAAGCATATGTTTCGAGTAAAACTCCCAAAGATGCATTATTTCAGGCATTATTAGCCATTTTTCATGTGTGGTGTAGGAGTTATGTTTAAATAACTGTCATATTGAGTGTTACAGTATACAGTCATATTGAGTAAAACCTCATTTTTGTATTTGCAAACCATTGAAAAATAACTGTATCTAGTAAAACTCACATGTATTCAACATCACAGGCATTTTTAGACATTTGGCACGTTTGGATTAGGAATTATGTTGGAATACATTTTTATTGCTTTTTTCGCATTATCTCAGGATTCTAAGTACATCACTGTCAAATTGAGTAACAAATCAAATTTTGTTTTTGCAAACCTTACCAAATGTTTTTTTTTCTGGAAAACTCTCGAAGATGCATTTCTTCAGGCATTATTAGACTATTTGCATGTGTATTTTTGGAGTTATGTTTCAAAAACTGTCATTTTGAGTGTGACCAATATGAGGCCAGTAAAATCTAATATTTGTATTTGTGATTCTTTCCAAAATACCTGATTCTGGTAAAACTTACATAAATTCAATATTAAAGGCTTTTCAAGACAAATTTCATATTTAGTTTTGGAGTTATTATTATAAACCTTTCATATTTAGTATGACAGTTACACTGTTATATTGAATAAAAAAACTAACTTTTGTCTTTGCAAACCTTACAAAAATTCATTTTTCTAGTACAACTAACAAAAAAACATATCTCTGGGCATTATTAGCCAGTTTGCATGTGTTGTTTAGAAGTTATGTTTGAATACATTTTTATTGCTTTTTTCGCATTATCTCAGGAATGTAAGACTATTATAGTCGTATTGAGTAAAAAACTACTTTTGCATTTGCAAGATTTAAAAAAGCATATGTTTCGAGTAAAACTCCAAAGATGCATTATTTCAGGCATTATTAGCCATTTTTCATGTGTGGTGTAGGAGTTATGTTTAAATAACTGTCATATTGAGTGTTACAGTATACAGTCAGATTGAGTAAAAACCTCATTTTTGTATTTGCAAACCATTGAAAAACAACTGTATCTAGTAAAACTCACATGTATTCAACATCACAGGCATTTTTAGACATTTGGCACGTTTGG
>NC_084623.1:29202897-29368301 GCF_033978795.1 Nerophis ophidion | reverse complement strand
AACTGCTGTTTTCAGGCCGTGTACACTGCCGTTGTGTCCTTGGGCAAGACACTTTACCCACCTGCTCCCAGTGCCACCCACACTGGTTTGAATGTCACTTAGATATTGGATTTCACTATGTAAAGCGCTTTGAGTCACTAGAGAAAAAGCGCTATATAAATATAATTCACTTCACTTCACTATAGTAAATAGTTAATTCTCTGTACCTGTTCTAGAAGCTCTTCCTTGTCACAGTCCCAGCAGTGTCTTGTGTGTCTGTGTCGTCTGTCTGGGTGTGGTCAAGTGTGGGCGGAGTTTACGTTCCTGGCTTCTTAGTCTGGCACACCTGGTGCTGATCAGCCCACTCACCTGCCTGCCCTCAGCTGATCACCTCCACTCCACAAAAGCCCTGGCCTCCTCACACGACGCTGCCAGATTGTTTCAAAGCTCTTCAAGTGGTCACGCTTCTCGCAGCATTTTGACGATCTTGTTGATCTTTTGTTTGTGCCTTTTGCTCCTGTTATCTTGTTCCTCGACTCACCATTGTTTTCCTCTGCCTCCAGTGCCGGCCTCCTCTAATCCTGCCTGCCTGCCAGACACCTCCACTCCAGCCAACAACGCCTTTCCCTCATTCTTCGTCTGCCTGAATTAAATCCTTTGGACTTTTTATCTGCCTCTCTTGTCTGATTTTGTTAAATCGTGAAATTCGTTTCTCACCCTATGGATGTACGAGTTACGAAGCATGCGCCAATAGAACTACAGTAATAATAATAATAATGGATTAGATTTATATCGCACTTTTCTATTATTAGATACTCAAAGCGCTCACAGAGAAGTGGGAACCCATCATTCATTAACACCTGGTGGTGGTAAGCTACATCTGTAGCCACAGCCACGCCTACGGCACCTCCGACCACCACCAGGTGGTCGGAGAGGCCGTCATCATTCATTCACCAGTGTGAGCGGCACCGGGGGCAAGGGGTGAAGTGTCCTGCCCAGGGACACAATGGCAGCTATTTGGATGTCAATAGGCGGGAAGCGAACCTGCAACCGTCAGGTTTCTGGCACAGCCGCTCTACCCACTACGCCACGCCGCCCCAGTACATTAACACAGCTTCTAAGAGATGACTTGCGGTAACCAGCTGTGAAAGTCCTTGCCTCATAAGGTCGACCAGACGTAAGCATTGGGTGAATAGATTTTGATATTCGATAAGAACGGAACAGAGTCTTGTGAATGTGTCTTTTGTGATTCCAGGGTTCCTTCACGCATTGTGCATATAAAAATTACGAGAGACTTAATGTAGTCAATTAGGTTCAATGGGAATTTTACTATGGTGGAGTCGACATTGTGGATCTGGGCTTGAACTTGAAAATGAGCCCTCGATGGAAAAAGTTCGGGCACACCAGGACTAAACACAACATTAGCTCAAATTTGATGGTGTCCCAGAAGATATACAGTTCACTGTGGTCACCAGCGATTATAGCTTTAAAAACATTCAGAGACTGTTCTTATAATGCACAAAGTTTTTCCCCATTGGCACTTTGGCAATAATGAAAAAGGAATAATCGGCAGAATGATATGATGAAACCTGAAAAACGATATGATCTCACATTGTTAAAACATTGCAGACACCCAAAATGTTGTACGAATGGAACACAAAATAGACGGAAAGGCAAGCAATCAGCAAGACTAACTTCTTTAACGAATGCCAGCATGAGTTGACATTGTATCTCCTCGCAAAGTTTCATCAGCTTGAAATAGATACTAAGACACGAGGTGAAAAAGGTTGTACTAATATCAGCTCAGGAGCAAGCCTGTCGTTGGCGCACTTAAGCGTGGATGGGCAGGAGCCTTCCAAATCAACCTCCGGCAGGTGATTAATGTTAGACACCACTGGGCTGCACTTGGGGCTCACATCTACAAGTTCACAGCCCAATTGGCATTTGGAGTTTTACACTTAGCAGATGTGAAAGACCGAAGTCTAGAATCTGCTGCATTCAGGGTCTAAAGGGTCACATGCTGGTTAGAAGTACCCTGACTACTGATGAGGTCCTCAGACCATATGCTGCCCACTCGCTCACTCTCCACAAACTGTCCAGAAGAAGATGCTTTGATTGAGTTCTGAGAGAAGAGCCGTTTGTAGACCAGGACCATGCACAGGGCCCTCATCTATTAAGCTTGCATATGCAGAGCTGCAAAGTTGCATAGGGTGTTTTCCATAGAAAGTGTGTGATTTATGTATCTACGGAGGGTCTCATTCATCAAAGTAAGTCATTGTATTCTCAGGGCATTTAATCGTTCATAACTTGACTGTTCAGATTGTCTTCGAAGACGTTTAGCCTCTCAGCCGAGCAGGCTTCTTCAGCTCATGCGTATAGATTATATTGACCAGATTTAGTCTGTCATCTTTAAAAAGACAACCTGACCTGAGCGTTTGCACACTAGTCAGCAAACTTTTCATCAGCCGTTGTCATTGTTGTCCCTAAGAAAGACACTTCACTTACCTTGCTCTCAGTCCCAACCACACTGGTGTACAAATATTTGAAGGACACCCTTGAAAAAATATATTCTTGCCCTTTTTTTAATTACGTAGACTAGAGGGAGTCCTGGGGAGTGCTCCACCAATTTCAAAGCTCACGTTGGCAACACAAGCGAAACCTTAAGGTGGCGTGATTGCTGACCTCAACTTGGGATTTTGCGAATAGGTATAAGGAATACTTCAAAAACATCCTCACGCCAAACTACACGTCTTTGTATGAGGAAGCAGTGCCTGGGCTTTCCTATCCCTGAGGCTGAGGTTGCCCAGGTAGTTAAGAAGCTCCTGGGTGCATGCAGGACCATGGGGGGGGGATGAGATTTGACCATATTTCTTTAAGGCTCTAGATGCTGTGGAGTTGTTTTGGTTGACAAGACATTGCGTGGACATCTGAGGTAGTGCCTCTGGATTGGCAGATCAGGGCGGTAGTGGCTCTTGTTAAAACACAGGACCAAAGGGTGTGTTTCATCCATCGTAGGATCATTCTGTTCACACTTCTTGGCAAGGTCTGTTGAGGTGTACAGCAGAGGAGGCATTACTGCATAGTCAAAGCTAGGATTCAGATAAAAAAGTGCGGGTTTTGTCTTGGTCATGGAACTGTGTACTAGCTCCATGCTTTCAGCAGGGTCATTGATTGTGCATGGGAGTTTGCCCAACTAGTCTACATGTGTTTTGTTGACTCGGAAGTCCTGTGCCAAGTACCATGGGAATATGGGGTATTGGACCACCTGACTTGATCGGTACGCTCCCAACCTGTCGGAGCCTGGTCCATACTGCAGGCAATAAATTGGACTCGTTTCCAGTGAGAGTTGGACTCCGCCAGAGCTGCCCTTTGTCTCTGATTCTGTTCTGAACGTTTATGGACAGATCTTCTAAGCACAGTCAGGGCATTGAAGTGATCCGTTTTGGTGGCTGCAGGATCTCTGCTTTTTGCACATGATGTGGTGCTGATGTGAATTGGCACCCTCTGGGAGGAGCTGAACAAAGTAGCCGGGAAGTTTGGGCTTCTCTGCTTCCCCTGGGAGGGAAATAAATCGATGGATGATCACAAGTAAACGTCACAGCATTTTTCTGAAAATTGCAAAAACAGACATGCTGCTTAATTTTCCTTTATCCTCTTGCAAGAGGATGTCTTAGTTGTCACGACAACCGCCATGTTAGAGACTTGTTGTTGTAAACCCGACAAGGCCACTGACCCTGAGCACACAATACACACATTTCACATTCCTCTTGTCATATTTTGATGGTAATGTAGATTGATTCCGAATACCAGCACCCGACTATGACGAGAGCGTCATCTCCTGCAAGAATGCGTCGTCTCAGGAACAAGCTCCTGCCAAGGTTTGTGTCACATTGTGACTTAAAGAATACGATACATACTGATTGTATTTAAGAGGGGTGATTATACAAAGAATTTTTTGCGGTCCTCTCTGTCAGGACGGGGGGTTGCAGCTTGCTGCGGGGTCGTTCTCCCAGGAAAGCAGACGTATTACTTGGGACATGGCGTGCAGGTATAAACATGATTTAATCTTTAACTCAGAAAAGGTGAAAACAAAAAGGTGCAAAAGGCGAAAGCATAACTTGGCTAAGGAACAAAACTAACAAATAAACAGACTATGAACATAAAACAAACAACACTTACTATGGCTTGACAAGAGCAGTATGGACTTTGGCATGAAAAAACTAGCATGGACGGAGTATGAAAAGAGCACAATGACGCCAGCCTGACTGACCGGCAATGGCAGGCTTAAATAATGCCTCTGATTAGTGCTCGGGTAGCAGATGAGCGGCCGAATACTAATCAGAGACAGGTGAACGTAATTTGCAATCATGGCAAGAAAACAAAGAAGTGAAAAAAAAACAGGAACTTAAAGAGTCCAAAGGTCAACAGAACATAGCCAAACAAGACATGATCAAAAGACATGACATTCTCCAAGGTTTCTCATCGTCGTTCTCATCGACGTCCCACTGGGTTGTGAGTTTTTCCTTGCCCTTAACTGGGTGCTGAGCGCGGATGTCGTTGTGGCTTGTGCAGCCCTTTGAGACACTTGTGATTTAGGGCTATATAAATAAACATTGATTAATTGATTGATGTGTATCAGGAAGTGTATATTAATAATACAAACAAATACATTGCCATTATTATTGTTCACCATGTACTTTGTTCTCTCTGTTCTTCTCGTGTTAAAAGTTTGATCTGTTCAATATGAAGATGTGTTTTCTAACAACTTTATTTACACCAAATTACATACAGATAAACAGTACCGATAAACATCGGTAATGGCAAAACGAATATCGGTTTCCGTATCAATAATATCCTAATGATATGTATCCCCACTGATTGGATAGCGGCCTACTAAAATGGAGCTTTTGCTCATCCGTGCGGATTTATTGTAGTTTGGGCAGGTTAAGACAACCTATCTTTCTATGTCCATAAAAGAGCTGACTTTCTAAAGAATGTCTGTATTCTTTGTTTCCTGTTGCATTCAGGTCATTGGCAATCTGCAGTGAGTTCCTCAACTAGAAGAACCTGTTTCATGTAATTTTCTCCGATTTGGTTTTGTTGGCCGTCACAAGCCGAAAAATAAAAGCCTTGTTTTTTGTTAAACAAGTCTTTGAACCCACAGATAAACAGGGCAGAAATATTGTTGCAAACTGTACTCATTTGGACGATTGAGGCCACCAATAGCTTCGACTATGAGTTCGCTTCCCCTTTGGTCCGGATGACACGATGTCGAATATTTCCAAAAAACAATTTGAAATGTGGACTCTTCAGACCACAGAACACTTTTGCACTTTGCATCAGTCCATCTTAGATGATCTCGGGCCCAGAGAAACCGCCTGTATTTCTGGATGTTGTTGATAAATGGCTTTCGCTTTGCAGAGTAGAGCTTTAATCTGCACTTACAGATGTAGCGATGAACTGTATTTAGTGACAGTGGTTTTCTAAAGTCCTCCTGAGCCCATATGGTGATATACTTTAGATATTGATGTCGGTTTTTCATACAGATCCGTCTAAGGGATCTGAGGGCACGGTAATTCAAAGTTGGTTTCCGGCCATGATATTATGGACCGTAAGTGTCGAAATCCCTAAATTTCTTGGAATTGCACTTTGAGAAACGTTGTTCTTAAACTGTTTGACTATTTGCTCACGCAGTTGTGGACAAAGGGGTGTACCTCGTCCCATATTTTCTTGTGAAAGACAGAGCAGTTTTTGGGAAGCTGTTTTTATACCCAATCAAGGCACCCACCTGTTCCCAATTAGCCTGCACACCTGTGGGATGTTCCAAATAAGTGTTTGATGAGCATTTCTCAACTTTATCAGTATTTATTAGCACCTTTCCCAACTTCTCTGTCACGTGTTGCTGGCATCAAATTCTAAAGTTAATGATTATTAACAAAAAAAAAAATGTTTTCAGTTTGAACATCATATACGTTGTCTTTGTAGCATATTCTACTGAATATGGGTTGAAAATGATTTGCAAATCATTGTATTCCGTTTATATGTACATCTAACACAATTTTTCAACTCACATGGAAACAGGGTTTGTATATTTATATAGCCCTTTTCTCTAGGACGTTTACATAGTGAAACCCAATATCTAAGTTACATTTAAAGCAGTGTGGGTGGCACTGGGAGCAGGTGGGTAAACTGTCTTGCCTAAGGACACAACGGCAGTGACTAGAATGGCGGAAGCGGGAATCGAACCTTGAACCCTCGAGTTGCTGGCACTGCCACTCTACCAACCGAGCTCTGCCTCCCCAAAAATCATTAAAAATGGAAGTCAGCAGCCGATATTGACAGTAAAAAGTAGTTGTCGCAATTGTTAGATATAACTTCAAACCATAACCAAGCATGCATCAATACAGCTCTTGTCTCAAAGTAGGTCAGGAGTCATGACCTGTCACATCACACCGTGACTTATTTGGAACGTTTTGGTGTTTTCCCGTGTGTAGTGTTTTAGTTTTTGTCTTGCGCTCCTATTTTGGTGGCTTTTCCTGTTTTGTTGGTATTTTCCTGTAGCAGTTTCATTTCTTCCCTGGGCGCTAATCCCTACACCTGCTTTGTTTTTTTTTGCAATCAAAACTATTCAAGTTGTTGCTATGCTTTTTTTGTGGGGACAGTGTTGATTGTCATATCATGTACGGACGTACATGATATGATATCATGTACGTCTCTACTACTCACGCTGTAAGTCTTTGCTGTCCTCCAGCATTCTGTTTTTGTTTACATAGCAGCCGGTTCAGTTTTAGTGTCATTCTGTGTAGCCTTCCCTAAGGTTCAATGCCTTTTCTTAGCGGCACTAGCCTTCTGTTTATTTTTGGTTTAAGCATTAGATACCTTTTTACCTGCACACTACCTCCAGCATGTTGTGATATTGAGATCACGACAAAGCAACTAGTGACCAGCTGCCACCTACTGATATGGAAGAGTATTACATGGTTATTTTGCCCAGCTGCAGACAGCACAGACAGTCAACAACGGCACATTATTTAAATACTGGTTTGCAAAAAAACACTGTGGAAGACTGTTGCTTCCGGGTTCTCCAGACCACCAGGGATACACATGACAGGCTTCGTTCACTTTTGACAATGCTTTATTTTTCAATAAATCCTTTTTGCTTTCCAGCAATTGTGTGTCTTTTCGCAAACATCCTTCTGCTTTTCAGCAACTATCTGTCCGTCTCTCTCTCCCGCCGCCTCCCGACTGCGGCCTTTTACAGAGCGACAGGTGATTAGACAAACACTTTCAGCTGTGGCATCCAATCACCTGTCGCCAACCTCGCTTCCCCGCAGGCGCACAGGCCACGCCCATCACATACCTCCATAGCCCGACTCAGGCCGGGACGCCGTCCGGCCGCACCAACTACCCTCCCCCCTCCTGGAAGAGAGCGGGACAGGAAGTCGGCCACAGCCATCTGTGCACCCGGTCTGTGGATCACTCTAAAGTTGTAGGCATGTGTTGTTCCCAGCCGCTACTCTGGATGATGACATCATGAAGGTAGGCGGCCGCGTATGCAGCGTGAGGTCGCAGCACCCGGTCCATGAGGCGCTGGAACGTGGCAGGCGCACCGAACAAGCCAAACGGAAGTATGACAAATTGGTACAAACCTTCCGGAGTGGAAAAGGCCGTTTTTTCCTTGGACTCTGGTGACAAGGGAATCTGCCAGTAGCCCTTGGTCAAATCCAGTGTCGTGAAAAAACGAGCAGTGCCCAACCGATCCAGGAGCTCGTCGACCCGAGGCATGGGGTACGCGTCAAATCTTGATACTTCATTCACCTTGCGGTAATCCACACAGAACCGCACAGACACATCTTTCTTCCCTACAAGAACTATGGGGCTACACCAGGCACTGTGGGATTCTTCTATCATCCCCAATTCCAGCATGGATTTTAATTCCTCCCGAACTATTTTTCGTTTGTGTTCGGGGAGCCTGTATGGCCGAGAGCGCACCGTAACCCCCGGGCTGGTCTCGATATGATGCTGGATGAGATTCGTGCGGCCGGGCCGAGGGGAGAACACGTCAGAGAAGCGCCGCTGCAGCTTAACAACATCCGCTTTCTGCGCTAACGTGAGCCGGTTATCACAGTGGAGAGGAGAGGGAGGGACAGAGCGCGGGATCTCTGGTCCCAACTCCTCCTCCTCTCTCACTACCGTTACCATGGAGACAGGCTCAGCCTCCCTCCATGCCTTCAACAGGTTTAAATGGTAGATTTGCATGTCTCCGCCCCGGTCCGAGCGTAATCCACATCCCCCACTTGCTGTGTGACCTCAAAGGGTTCTTGCCACTTTGCAAGTAATTTTAAGCTGGATGTTTGGAGTAATAAAAGGACTTTTTCTCCCGGTGAAAATTTTCTTAGCTTGGTCCCCTTGTTATACGTGCGCTGTTGTCGTTCCTGGGCACGGAGCAAATTCTCACGTGACAAGTGCGCCACCATGTGGAGTTTTGCTCGCATATCCATAACGTACTGCACTTCATTTTTGCTGGAGCTTGGTCCTTCCTCTCAACTTTCTTTAATTACGTCCAACACTCCGTGTGGTTTTCTGCCGTATAACAGCTCGAAAGGCGTAAAGCCAGTGGAGGATTGGGGTACCTCCCGCATCGCAAACATGAGGGGATCAAGCCATTTATCCCAATTTGGTTTGTCCTTGTGCGTAAACTTACGGATCATGGTTTTTAGCGTTTTGTTTAGTCGCTCCACCGGCCCATCCATTTGTGGATGATACACGCTGGTGCGGATCGCTTTAATTCCCAATAATCTGTACAGTTCCTTTATCGTGCGTGACATAAAGGACGTGCCTTGGTCAGTCAAAATCTCTTTCGGGAGTCCAACCCGGGAAATGACCTGAAACAGCGCTTGCGCTACACTCTTTGCAGAGATGGAGCGCAGCGGCACTGCTTCAGGGTAGCGCGTTGCGTAATCCACTAGGACTAACACAAAGCGATACCCCCGTGAGGTTGGGTGAAATGGTCCGATGAGGTCCATCCCAATTCTGTCGAATGGGACCTCCATGAGCGGCAATTGGCGCAAAGGGGCCTTCGGGGTGGCCGCTGGGTTCACCAACTGGCAGTCCGGACAGGCAACACACCAGGGGCGCACGTCTGCCCGGATGCCCGGCCAATAGAACCGGACCATGACCCGATTGAGTGTTTTATCATACCCCAAATGTCCAGCCATTAGATTAATATGCGCCGCCTGGAAAACCATTTCCCGGCTGCGTTTCCGCACCAACAACTGGGTGATTTCCTCTCCTGTTTGAGTGTCACGGGTCACTCGGTATAATCTATCTCTCATAATGGAGAAGTGAGGGAATACCCGCGCTGTTCGGCTGACCTTCAATGTAATCTACTTGGTCCCAGGCCGCACGCAAAGTTTCGTCTTGAGACTGCTCGAGGGGAAAATCGTCCGTAGGACGCCAATAGGGGGCCGGGGAGGCTTCCCGCGAAGCATCCGCCGGTCCCCGCTTGGCAGTGTCGGATGGCCCCGCCTCGCCACTGAAAACTGCGCAGATACTCCCTTTTCCTACGGTCTGTGAACGCACCCCTACGCATTGTGTCAGTAAGCGCCTAAACCCCGGCCAATTTGTGCCCAAAATTACGGGGTGCGAGAGGTGCATACTTACAGCTACCTCTACCCTATGCTTTTGGCCCTCGTACCAAATTTCTACTGGCACCATCGGGTATTCGTGCACATCCCCATGAACACACCTGATTTTAAGCCGTGTTGCATGCCTCAAAGCCTAAGGGTCGAACCAGGTTCTGGTGGATCATGGTCTGCCCGCAGCCCGAATCCACCATCGCCTGGTATGTACTCCCTTGTATCATTACCTTGATACCGTACGTCTCACCCGGGTCGGGGGTGGGCACTGAAGGGCCGGGCACTGAAGGGCCGGGCACTGAAGGGCCGGCCACCGCGGCCGCGCGCCCCACCTCCACCTGCTGAGGTCCCTGACGCGCGCGACCGGGCCGCCCACGCCTCCTGCACGCCTGCCCAAGCGTTTGAGGGACCATCTGCGCGGGAGATGTTCTGGGGACAGCAGTCGGGACCTGCGGGGAAAGAACAGACGGGGAGTCATGCGGGTGAAGGCGGGGAATGTGCAGCGCTCTCTCCTTTTCATGTTGCGCGCTCCGTCCGTGCGCCGTTGGTGCGGGTTGCGTCTCGCGGTGGACAGCCAGGTGATCCTCAGCGAGGGTCACCGCAGCTGCCAGGTCACGTGGCCGGTGGTACCGGACCCAGTCGGCCGTCTTTTTCGGGATCGCTTCCAATAGCTGCTCCCGGATGATCTGATCCAGCAGTCTGCCCTCTCCCTCTCCTGGCTGCAGCTAGCGCGTCGCTGCCTCTTGGAGCCGCTGGGAAAAGGTGAATGGCCGGTCCTCCTTCCCCAGACACATGGATCGGAACCGGCGTCGATATTCTTCAGCGGTGCCTCCCGTCTGGTCCAGCACCGCCCTCCTCAGGTCAGTGAAGCGCACCCTGGATGCCGCCGGCAGGCTGAGCGACGCACGCTGCGCCTCACCTGTCAGGAGCACACCCCACTCTTCCTCCGGCCACGCGCATGCTATCGCCGTGGCCGAAAAAATGTCCAGAAAGGCATGGGGGTCCCCTTCATCCCTCATGCGGTGCATGGCAACGGCCGTTGACCCTGGCCGTGCCCTGTCCATCTGGTCCGCCAATGCCCGCAGAACTCGGCACTGTTGGCGGTTGCTCGCTGCCACAGCGGCGAGCACACTTGCTAGATTTGTCGGGGGGTCGTCTTCCCCTGCCTCTGGTGATCCTGCCAGATTGGGCGCCAAGTTGTGGAAGACTGTTGCTTCCGGGTTCTCCAGACCACCAGGGATAGACATCAATCAATCAATGTTTATCAATCAATGTTTACTTATATAGCCCTAAATCACTAGTGTCTCAAAGGGCTGCACAAACCACCACGACATCCTCGGTAGGAAAACTCACACCCAGTGGGACATTGGTGACAATAATGACCCAGTGGGACGTCGGTGACAATGATGACTATGAGAACCTTAGAGAGGAGGAAAGCAATGGATGTCGAGCGGATCTAACATGATACTGTGAAAGTTCAATCCACAATGGATACAACACAGTCGCGAGAGTCCAGTCCAAAGAGGATCCAAGACACAGCAGCGAGAGTCTTATTTCCTCAAAACGAGAGAAACTATTTTGGAGGGCAGTATCCGCCGTATATACAATCGTGTCAGTGTTAATAGAACCCCGTTGTAGCTGGGACGCATTGTCTTTAATCTCCTTTCTAATGACTTCAATTTTCTTACTAAAGAATTGCATAAAGTCATCAGCTGAGTGGGTGGAGCTACTGGAAGGAGTCCCTTGTTGGGTAAGCGATGCTACCGTACTAAACAAAAATTTAGGATCGTTTTTATTACGGTGGATGAGATTTGAGTAATAATTAGCTTTAGCTAAGGTAAGCATGCGTTTATAAGTTATTAAACCATCACTAAATGCTTGATGGTGCACCTCAAGTTTAGTCGTGCGCCATTTGCGTTCCAGCTTTCTGCATAATAATTTCTGAGCTCTAGTTTCTTCTGTAAACCACGGGGTGCGCTTTTTTGGAGCCTTTTTTAACTTTAGCGGTGCTATGTTATCAATGGTTTCGCGCAGGGCGTCGTTAAAGTTGTTAGTGAGGTTATCAATAGAGCCCACATACTTTGGGAATGGTGCCATTACCGAGGGCAGTAGGTCAGCAAGAGTTGTCGTTGTGGCCGTATTAATGTTGCGGCTGCTATAGCAGTTATTATTATTATTAGTTTGACGAACATGCGTCTGAACCTCGAATTTTATAAGGTAATGATCGGACAATACTTTAGTATACGGGAGTATCGTAACTTTGGAAGCGGTGATACCCCTGACAAGCACTAGGTCTATCGTATTACCGTTGCGATGCGTGGGTTCATTTATTATTTGTGTGAGACCACAGCTATCAATTATAGTCTGGAGCGCTACGCACGGTGGGTCCGATGGGGTATTCATATGGATATTAAAGTCCCCCATTATGATTATATTATCGGCGTGTGTCACTAGATCAGCAACGAACTCTGAGAATTCATTGATAAAGTCCGAACAGGGCCCTGGGGGGCGGTAGATAACAGCCAGGTGTAGAGGCAGCGGTGTGACAGACCTCATAGTAAGCACCTCAAACGATTTATATTTATTATTTATGTTAGGACTAAGGTTAAAGTTTTCGTTGTATATTAGTGCGACCCCCCCACCCCTTTTAAGCGGACGGGCAATATGCGCATGTGTAAAGTTAGGAGGACATGCCTCATTTAGCGCAAAAAAGTCGTTTGGTTTAAGCCAGGTTTCACTGAGACCGATGACGTTAAGATTGTTGTCTCTGATAATATCATTAACTAACAACGTTTTGGGAGACAATGATCTTATGTTTAAAAAACCTATATTATAGGTAGTGGGCTGTTTTAGGGAATTTTTGATCAAATTATCCGTAGTAGCAATATTAATAATGTTGTGTTTATTATGCCCAGTGCATTCAGTATAATTACGACCATATCTAGGAATTGATACGACGGGAATGTTCCGATTGTTTGTTTGTTGCTTTGATAAACTGCACGCATCATGGTTAGCCACCTCAGTAACGGGGATTTTCCGATTGTTTGTTTGTTGCTTTGATAAACTGCACGCATCATAGTTAGCCACCTCAGTAAAACACATGTCCAACTCTGAAACACTCAAAGCAGAAAAAACTTGTTCTAATTTAACTGACTCCTTACCCAGACCAGTAGTCTCGCATTTTCCATCTAAATCCGTCTTCGGGATGGAGGAAAGTGGTGTTCTGTGGGGATTAGCCTTCTGCTTTGTTTTTAGCCCCGCTCGACATCCGCGTTTCCGATCACACCGCTGGCGTCTGCTCCGTAGACGGCCCCCGCTGCTACTAGACTCCCCTGCTTCACAGGCCGCTGGACGTAGCCGCCGACGAATCCCCATGCTAGTTAGCATGTTTAGCACGCCCGCGTCTATCAGTCCAAAACGGCCCAATATGTCCATATCCAGAAGTGTCTGGCGGTCGTACGTGATCACGGAGTGACCACGATGCGAGCCAGCCATGAAGTCTGCAGAACTGTCCGGCATTTCCGCCAAATGTTCCATCTTTAGCAAGAGCACCGCAGTGTCGCAGCCCGTCCGGGCGCCGCCATCTTGCCAAAATATACGGCGGATACTGCCCTCCAAAATACTTTCTCTCGTTTTGAGGAAATAACATTAGAGGAATTGTTACAACGTGTAAATGGAATAAAACAGACAACATGTTTACTTGACCCTCTTCCTGGGAAACTGATCAAGGAGCTCTTTGTATTATTAGGTCCATCAGTGCTAAATATTATAAACTTATCACTCTCCTCGGGCACTGTTCCCCTAGCATTCAAAAAAGCGGTTATTCATCCTCTTCTTAAAAGACCTAACCTCGATCCTGACCTCATGGTAAACTACCGACCGGTGTCTCACCTTCCCTTTATTTCAAAAATCCTCGAAAAAATTGTTGCGGAGCAGTTAAATGAACACTTAGCGTCTAACAATCTATGTGAAACCTTTCAATCCGGTTTCAGGGCAAATCACTCCACGGAGACAGCCCTCGCAAAAATGACTAATGATCTATTGCTAACGATGGATTCTGATGCGTCATCTATGTTGCTGCTCCTCGATCTTAGCGCTGCTTTCGATACCGTCGATCATAATATTTTATTAGAACGTATCAAAACACGAATTGGTATGTCAGACTTAGCCCTGTCTTGGTTTAACTCTTATCTTACTGATAGGATGCAGTGTGTCTCCCATAACAATGTGACCTCGGACTACGTTAAGGTAACGTGTGGAGTTCCCCAGGGTTCGGTCCTTGGCCCTGCACTCTTCAGCATCTACATGCTGCCGCTAGGTGACATCATACGCAAATACGGTGTTAGCTTTCACTGTTATGCTGATGACACCCAACTCTACATGCCCCTAAAGCTGACCAACACGCCGGATTGTAGTCAGCTGGAGGCGTGTCTTAATGAAATTAAACAATGGATGTCCGCTAACTTTTTGCAACTCAATGCCAAAAAAACGGAAATGCTGATTATCGGTCCTGCTAGACACCGAACTCTATTTAATAATACAACTCTAACATTTGACAACCAAACAATTAAACAAGGCGACACGGTAAAGAATCTGGGTATTATCTTCGACCCAACTCTCTCCTTTGAGGCACACATTAAAAGCGTTACTAAAACGGCCTTCTTTCATCTCCGTAATATCGCTAAAATTCGCTCCATTCTGTCCACTAAGGACGCTGAGATCATTATCCATGCGTTTGTTACGTCTCGCCTCGACTACTGTAACGTATTATTTTCGGGTCTCCCCATGTCTAGCATTAAAAGATTACAGTTGGTACAAAATGCGGCTGCTAGACTTTTGACAAGAACAAGAAAGTTTGATCACATTACGCCTGTACTGGCTCACCTGCACTGGCTTCCTGTGCACTTAAGATGTGACTTTAAGGTTTTACTACTTACGTATAAAATACTACACGGTCTAGCTCCATCCTATCTTGCCGATTGTATTGTACCATATGTCCCGGCAAGAAATCTGCGTTCAAAGGATTCCGGCTTGTTAGTGATTCCCAAAGCCCAAAAAAAGTCTGCGGGCTATAGAGCGTTTTCCGTTCGGGCTCCAGTACTCTGGAATGCCCTCCCGGTAACAGTTCGAGATGCCACCTCAGTAGAAGCATTTAAGTCTCACCTTAAAACTCATTTGTATACTATAGCCTTTAAATAGACTCCCTTTTTAGACCAGTTGATCTGCTGTTTCTTTTCTTTTTCTTCTATGTCCCACTCTCCCCTGTGGAGGGGGTCCGGTCCGATCCGGTGGCCATGTACTGCTTGCCTGTGTATCGGCTGGGGACATCTCTGCGCTGCTGATCCGCCTCGACATCTCTGCGCTGCTGATCCGCCTCCGCTTGGGATGGTTTCCTGCTGGCTCCGCTGTGAACGGGACTCTCGCTGCTGAGTTGGACCCGCTTTGGACTGGACTCTCGCGACTGTGTTGGATCCATTGTGGATTGAACTTTCACAGTATCATGTTAGACCCGCTCGACATCCATTGCTTTCCTCCTCTCTAAGGTTCTCATAATCATTATTGTCACAGACGTCCCACTGGGTGTGAGTTTTCCTTGCCCTTATGTGGGCCTACCGAGGATGTCGTGGTGGTTTGTGCAGCCCTTTGAGACACTAGTGATTTAGGGCTATATAAGTAAACATTGATTGATTGATTGATTGATATACAATCGTGTCAGTGTTAATAGAACCCCGTTGTAGCTGGGACGCATTGTCTTTAATCTCCTTTCTAATGACTTCAATTTTCTTACTAAAGAATTGCATAAAGTCATCAGCTGAGTGGGTTGAGCTACTGGAAGGAGTCCCTTGTTGGGTTAGCGATGCTACCGTACTAAACAAAAATTTAGGATCGTTTTTATTACGGTGGATGAGATTTGAGTAATATTTGGCTTTAGCTAAGGTAAGCATGCGTTTATAAGTTATTAAACCATCACTCCATGCTTGATGGTGCACCTCAAGTTTAGTCGTGCGCCATTTGCGTTCCAGCTTTCTACATAATAATTTCTGAGCTCTAGTGTCTTCTGTAAACCACGGGGTGCGCTTTTTTGGAGCCTTTTTTAACTTTAGCGGTGCTATGTTATCAATGGTTTCGCGCAGGGCGTCGTTAAAGTTGTTAGTGAGGTTATCAATAGAGCCCACATACTTTGGGAATGGTGCCATTACCGAGGGCAGTAGGTCAGCAAGAGTTGTCGTTGTGGCCGTATTAATGTTGCGGCTGCTATAGCAGTTATTATTATTATTAGTTTGACGAACATGCGTCTGAACCTCGAATTTTATAAGGTAATGATCAGACAATACTTTAGTATACGGGAGTATCGTAACACATGACAGGCTTCGTTCACTTTTGACATTGTTATCACCAGGAAGGATGATATCACCTACCTAGGTTCCATTCTAGAGGCTAATCTTTCCTGTGATAAAATGGCAACCAAGGTGATCAGAAAGGTCAACCAAAGAACGAGATTCCTCTACAGAATATCCTCTCTGGTCAACAAAAGCACCTTGAGGATTCTAGCGGGAACTCTCATTCAACCCTTCTTCGATTACGCTTGCACCTCCTGGTACCCCAGCACCTCCAAAACCCTCAAATCTAGACTCCAAACATCCCAGAATAAACTAATCCGGTTACTTTTAGACCTCCACCCCAGATCACACCTCAATCCAACCCACTTCTCCAAAGTGGGCTGGCTCAGGGTGGAGGACAGAGTAAAACAACTTGCACTGAGCCTAGTCTATAAAATCCGCTACACCTCCTTGATACCGAAGTACATGTCAAATTACTTCCTTAACGTAAATGACCGCCATAACCACAACACCAGGGGGAGCTCCACCAACCACGTTAAACCCAGATTTCGATCTAACAAAGGTCTTAACTCATTCTCTTTCTATGCCACATCAATGTGGAATGCACTCCCAACAGGTATAAAAGTAAGTGCATCTCTATATTCCTTCAAAACCGCTCTAAAACAACACCTCAAGGCAACTTCAACACTTTACTAATACCCTCCTCCATTCACATCCCATCTTCCCGGATTATAAACAACTCAAATGTACTTCTAATGTATATACTTGTTCTTATGCTATCTGAACTCACTATGTTCTCTGCTGGCTGTACATATCCTACTAAGTAAGACCTACACTGTTTCAATGTCCACATTTCTCTGTTGATGCAATTGTTGATGACTGAAGTACTGATATCAACCAAAGCTCCTCATCCCATCCCCCGGATTGTAAATAATGTAAATAACTCAATGTACATCCTATGATGATTAACTTGTGTGATGACTGTATTATGTTGATAGTATATATTTGTACCATAAATTGATTAACGTGGACCCCGACTTAAACAAGTTGAAAAACTTATTCGGGTGTTACCATTTAGTGGTCAATTGTATGGAATATGTACTGTACTGTGCAATCTACTACTAAAAGTATCAATCACTCAATCAACAATGCTGTATTTTTCAATAAATCCTTTTTGCTTTCTAGCAATTGTGTGTCTTTTCGCAAACGTCCTTCTGCTTTTCAGCAACTATCTGCCCGTCTCTCTCTCTTGCCGCCTCCCGACTGCGGCCTTTTACAGAGCGACAGGTGATTAGACAAAAACTTTCAGCTGTGTCATCCAATCACCTGTCGCCAACCTCGAGGCCGGCCATGCCACACCCCGCTTCCCCGCAGGCGCACAGGCCACGCCCATCACAAACTCTTTTAACTCAAATAGGTGAAATGACACAATCACCAGTGGTTGAAAAACACTGTCCTAGTGGATGATGAGTATTGGAATAGGCAACATAAACGTTCATTAGTTGGAAAAAGATATACAAGCCAACAACAAATGTCTAATACAGAGAGCAAAAATAAATCGTTTTTTTTTTTCAGGAGGATATAAAGTATACTTTTTAAAACCTCAAATACCCCCAGGAGTACTCGTACCCTCATTTGAGAAACCGATGCTTGAAAAGCATGCATATACAGTATTTTTATGAGTGACTCTTTCGCATATCACAGCCATGATTATGCCAAGTTGCAGCACTCTGAACTTTTTCTGCATATTCTTATGCATATTTCGCTCAGAGGGAAAGCCAGGGGTCTGTTTGGCTTCCAAAAATCCTTAACTGGTAATGGAATCTTGGTGTCAGCGTGACCAGATTGCTCTTGACATCCTCCGCCCTCCCCTCGTCCTTTAATTCCTTCTTCCTCTCTCCATCTCTGGTCCATTTGATGACTCAGGAAAAACGGCATGTGGAATTAAGTGGATGTGAAAATGCGGATTAAATGGAAAGTAGGGTAGAAATTAACAGGGAGTGATAAGCGAGCGCGTGCCTGGGTGTTAGGGCGGTGATACATGGAGGTACTGACATGTTTTCTCTGATCAGGGCTTGAGACGTGACAGGGCGGGGAAAAAAAAAAAAAAAAAAGTTCGGCCTGGAGGTGAACACAGGCGGTGCTTTGATTTTGTCACACTCACTCACAGACGTTTAGGAAAACACCTCCGGGTGAACCAGCTCCTCCTCGCTCCTTCTTCCTCTACAAAAGTAACTTGCAGACAACCACAATGTGTCCTACAGCATATATTGTGTATATATATATATATATATATATATACATATATATATATATATATATATATATATATATATACATATATACAAAAGTATTTAGTCAGCCATCGATTGTGCAAGTTTCCCCACTTAAATTATGGTGGAAAATAAGTATTTGGTCAACCATTCCAAGCTCTCACTGATGGAAGGAGGTTTTGGTTCAAAATCTCACGATACATGGCCCCATTCATTCTTTCCTTAACACGGATCAATCGTCCTGTCCCCTTAGCAGAAAAACAGCCCAAAAGCATGATGTTTCCACCCCCATGCTTCATAGTAGGTATGGTGTTCTTGGGATGCAACTCAGTATTCTTCTTCCTCCAAACACGACAAGTTGAGTTTATACCAAAAAGTTCTATTTTGGTTTCATCTGACCACATGACATTCTCCCAATCCTCTGGTCTATCATCCATGTATCCATTATGGTTAAAATTCAACTAACCGTGTTTGGAGGAAGAAGAATACTGAGTTGCATCCCAAGAACACCATACCCACTATGAAGCATGGGGGTGGAAACATCATGCTTTGGGGCTGTTTTTCTGCTAAGGGGACAGGTTGATTGATCCGTGTTAAGGAAAGAATAAATGGGGCCATGTATCGTGAGATTTTGAGCCAAAACCTCCTTCCATCAGTGAGAGCTTGGAATGGTTGACCAAATACTTATTTTCCACCATAATTTACAAATAAATTATTTAAAATTCCTACAATGTGAATTCCTGGATTTTTTTTCACATTCTGTCTCTCACAGTTGAAGTGTACCTATGATGAAAATTACAGACCTCTGTCATCATTTTAAGTGGGAGAACTTGCACAATCGGTGGCTGACTAAATACTTTTTTCCCCCACTGTACATATATATATATATATATATATATATATATATATATATATATATATATATATATATATATGTCAGACAAGGACTTGGACTTGGATTGTTTCTTCGATGCAGAGAATATTTGGGATGAGCCAGACGTGAACGTGAGTACATATTTATTGATATTCTAACAAAACTACACGAAAAGGCAAACAAAGTGGTGGGGAACAAATACTTGGCTACAAAAACAAATAACTACACCAAAGGCTGTAAACTAAAAACGTGGAACAAAAAAAAAACTTGCGCTGTGTCATGAATAACAAACCAAATACTTGCACTGAGGCATAAATCCAAAACTTACGTGGCGTGGTCAAAAACGAACAGCAAGGCATGAAGGTTGGTACATGGAAATGTGGGTAAGGTAGGTAGGTAAAGTTGCCAGGACGAAGACAGAAACAGAATGGCTTAAATAGTGACTGTGATAATGATTAGCAGGTGTGAGAACTGAGGACCGGGGCGTTACTTGAGGGTAAGGTGAAAATCAAACAGGTGTCATAAAAACCAACACAAACCAGGAAGTGCAAAAACAGAACTAAGTGTCCAAAAAACCAACCATAACATGACCAAACATGATAAACGCAGAACATGATTCATAGGCGTGACAATAATAGTATTTGATATTAATACACATGCTTATATTAATAAATATACAAATACAAATGTGATATACAATTAAATAAATAATTTGCATAAATAAACGCATATTTTTAAGTATATTTTTGAGTTTTGAAAATATATACAAATAACATTCCTAAATATAAAAATGTGAAATACAAATAAATCAAGAATTTGTATAAATAAACTTGTATTTGGAAATATATTTTTGAGATTTGAATATAAATATGCTTGATTTCGTATCTTTATTTGGCGCTGCAGCCAGAGCGGTCTGGGTCACGGAGCATTATACGCAATATATGCAAAATGCCCGGAGTTTTCTGCAAAAAAAAAAAAAAAATCCACGTCTTTACAGAGAGAATGCACAAAGGGCCTGAGCGAGCTAACGTTAGCATTGTATTAGCTAATGCCAATTTATCCAGTTAATCTGAAAGACCGTGCTAGCTACTTATTTAATTGTATCAATGCCGTTTAATGACCTTGTCCGGATGTAAATAATGATCTCTTATCAGTGCAAAGTGTGTCAAATCATCCCAAAAGTCATGACGTAATATGACCCTCCTTAGTGTGCCTCTGATTGGCTTGCCAGTGTCTGACCAATGTCTGTGACCCAGACCGCTCTGGCTGCAGCGCCCTCTGCTGGTTGTTTAGGGGAGTGTGTAACTCTACATTTATTCATGCATCTGGTTTGTGGTAGGAATGTCTCATCGACACAAAAAGCAAAAAAGTGATCCACATATGCAAATTCAATACAAATAAAAATACAAAATCAAGCATATTTATATTAAAATCTCCAAAATATATTTACAAATACACGTTTATTTATAGAAATTATTTATTTATTTGTGTATCACATATGTATTTGTATTTTTATGTTTACTAATATATGGATATGCATTAATATTGAGACAATTCTACCTCCATAAAAGCACATCTTCCATCTGTTATATACAAGAACAAAAGTATCAAGTTATTAACAATTCCAATGCATTCGCATCGTCACATGTTTAACACATTATCTTGTTGAGCTGCTCGGCTATCTCTGAGCACTCGAGTGTGTCAGCGTTTCACACGGACTGTGACCGACTACAATAGCATTCAGTCGACTGAAGACCTTCTTCAAGGTCGATTGAACTTCTATCCGTGCATTATTTTCCTATTATGGACCATCCTCAGGAGGTCACAAGGTCCACATCACACCCATGCAGTTCTACAGTTACCCTCCTTGCAGTCACACTGCACGCATTCATGCAGGGGTGTCCAAATTGTGGCCCCAGGGCCCATTTACATCCCGCAGCTAATTTTTAACAGCCCCCGCCACTTTCTTTAAAAACTATTTATAACAATAAAAAAATAAAATGGTCATTGCTCAAAAAATAATATTCAATTAAAATCAGTGTTCAATATGGATTATTGACCTATTCAAGGGTCCAATTACTTCATATCAAATATTACACTTTTATATTTTGTGGGTTTTCCATAAACAAAAAAGCTAATTTAGTTTGACAGAAACGGCATAAAACGACCTTGAAAAAGTTATAAAAACTTATAATCAATGAATAGATGTAAAGTCTTGTTTTTAACACCTTTATGAATGTGGCCCTTTTGGGTCCCTAATCATTTTAGTGGGACTTTTTTCTAAACTGTCACTACTGAAAAAATAGTAATGAATCAAATACAGTGTTTAATATGAATTATTGATCTATTCAACGATCCATCTTTTTCACATCAAATATTCCATTTGAAATATTTTTGGGCAAAAATATTGTATATTTTGTGGGTTTGCCATAAAAAAACTAATTTTCTTTGACAGAAAGGGCATAAAAAGGCCATGAAAACAATTATAAAAAATGATATTCACTAGGTGGATCTAAAGTCTTGTTGTCAACAACTTTATGAATGTGGCCCTTTTGGGTCCCCATAAATTTTAGTGGGACTTCTTTATTGAAAAAAAAAATGTCATTACTCAAAAAATATAAATTAATATTGGATCAATGTTGTTATGAATAATTGACCTATTTAAAGCTTCAATTACTTCACATAAAATATTCCACTTTAAAATACTTTTTGGGGAAAATGTTGCATATTTTGTCGGTTTGCCCAAAAAAAAAAAAGAAAAATGACAAAAAGGGCAAAATAAGACCCTGAAAAAATGATAAAAACTTATAATCAATGGACAGATCTTAAGTCTTGTTTTAACACCTTTATGAATGTGGCACTTTTGGGTCCCCAATAATTTTAATGGGACTTTTTTTTTTTTAAATATATTGTCATTACTCAAAAAATAATAATGAATAAATGAATGAATCATTGTTGTTATGAACTATTGACCTATTTAATGCTCCAATTACTTCACATCAAACATTTCACTTTGAAATAAACATTGTTGACACTTTTCCTATGTGAAAACAACTTTTCACATAGGAAATGTGTTAATAATATATATACAGTATGAAAAAAATACACCAACAGACACCAAAATGCATCAATTAAATTTGTTTCAATCAGCCCATTAAGTCATCCAGCAGCTATAAAATTATATTTCTGGATGAACAATATTTGTCATATTTTTCCGGGACTTTTCACACTTGCTTAGTAAGAACAAAAAATAGCGTTTGCATGTGAGTTTTATCATGATAAATCAAACTGTGTGTGCAGAATAAAGATTTGCATCTTCTCCCAGTTTTGTGTGCGTTCAGTTGATCAGCTAACATTCTGTATATTCATGAAGACAGAAACACTAAATGGATTGCGCTCTGTATTCTGCTCACTGTCACGGCGCATGCGCAATCCTGCATGTCATCTGCTTCCAGCTCTTCCGGCACCTCCGCTAGAAGCGCGCCAGGACGCGCCACTGCTTGCATCGCTGCCACGCACCGCTGCCACGCACCGCTGCCACGCACCGCTGCCACGCACCTGCAAGGCTGCAGGCAATCACAAATCAGCGCACTGGGGCTGATGAAAACAGACTGCATAAAGACCAGCGGACCCTAAGATCCAGTGCCGGAACGTAGTTCACTCCTCGTAGTAAGCATCCCGTCTCTGGCTTCCCTCCTGCTTACTTGCTCTTGCTCTGTGTCTACCCTGTGCCCGTGTCTTATATCCTCTGTGTTCCCCGCAGTGTTTCCCCTGTTTCCCGTGATCTGTGTGCATTGACTTCCCTCTGGATTCCGGAATGCCTCCCTTGATCCTCGACCCCTGCTTGGACACAGACCTTGTTGCTTCTCTCCAGCCCCTGGCCCCTTGCTTGCCCACCGACTGCCTTCTCGCCTTGACCCTTTGGTCTGACGAAGGATCCATCGAACACACACTTCCAACAAACTCTGGTAACATTTACATTGTTAATTCTAGACATCATCTTGCATTTCACATTTAGTAGTATACACACTCCACCACTTCATCAAGATCGAGTTCAATAAACCTATTGAACTTACCCCTTCCGATGTGTCGTCTCCTTCCCCCGTCGTACGTAACACTCACTAAAAAAAACACAGTCCACTGTGTAGTAGATCAACTTTGCTTGTGCTATCAAGTTTGCACATGTTTTAGTACACGCAAACCTTTAGTAGTTTAGGCCCTGAGCCGTCACACACACTAAGTCAGTATGAATTGGGGTGGCGTGCATGAGCTCGCAGGCGCTTGTTGCTACCATACCATCTTTTTCCACAGAAGAAGCCAGCAGGTTTAGTTTGAAGAACTATTTACACAATTAAAATAGTATAAATATATTCAAATGTTCTGCTGAATGAATAATGTGACTACCAAGATGGAGGATTATAAACATATGGGTCTGGGCTAGTTTTTGCCCTATCCCTCACTGAAAGGCCTACTGAAACCCACTACTACCCACCACGCAGTCTGATAGTTTATATATCAATGATGAAATATTAACATTGCAACACATGCCAATACGGCCTTTTTAGTTTACTAAATTGCAATTTTAAATTTCCTGGGAGTTACTTGTTGAAAACGCCGTGTAATGATGACGTGTATGCAAGACGTCACGTTTTTTTAGGAAATATAAGCGCTGCACACACACACAGCTAAAAGTCGTCTGCTTTAACGGCATAATTATACAGATTTTTGGAAATCTGTGTTGCCGAATCTTTTGCAATTTGTTCAATTAATATTGGAGAAGACACAGTAGAAAGATGGAGTTGGGAAGCTTTAAGCTATAGCCACAAAAACACACGGGGATTCCTTGTTTAAAATTCCTGGAGGTGAAAGTTTACTATGGATCACAGCGCGGTCAAGCGAACATGAATCATGACGAAATGTCAACCAGCAGGTTTCGGTGATAAAAATTGTGGTAAAAAGTTGTTCTTACCGGAGAAAAGCTGAGCTTGTGCCGTCCATACAGTTGCCGTCGACTCCCCTGGGACACTGCGCATCAAGACATCCGTGGACACACTATCAGGTACTGTTAAACTCACTAAAACACTAGCAACACAATAGAAAGATAAGGGATTTCCCAGAATTATCCTAGTAAATGTCTCTAAAACCATCGGAATCCGTCCCAATGCAATCGCGATTTTTTTTAAAACTTTTTTTTTTTCTAGTCCGTCGCTATCAATATCCTGAAAGTCGAATCTTTCATCCTCGCTCAAATTAATGGGGATATTGTCGTTTTCTCGGTTTGAATAGCTCTTTTTGTTGGAGGATCCCATTAAAATCAATGTGAATATGTGAGGAGCCATCAAACATGTGACGTCATCGTCTGCGACTTCCAGTAGAGGCAGGGCTTTTTTCTTAGCACCGAAAGTTGCAAACTTTATCGTGGATGTTCTCTACTAAATCCTTTCAACAAAAATATGGCAATGTCGCAAAATGATCAAGTATGACACATAGAATGGACCTGCTATCCCCGTTTAAATAAGAAAATCTCATTTCAGTAGGCCTTCAAAGCGTGAGTGAATAATGCGTGAAGGATGCACTAAGGACCTGATGAATCTGAAAGAGAAATAGATACTGTATTATCTGCGGGCAGCACGGTGAAAGAGGGGTTAGTGCGTCTGCCTCACAACACGAAGGTCCTGAGTAGTCCTGGGTTCAATCCCAGGCTCGGGATCTTTCTGTGTGGAGTTTGCATGTCCTCCCCGTGACTGCGTGGGTTCCCTCCGGGTACTCCGGCTTCCTCCCACTTCCAAAGACATGCACCTGGGGATAGGTTGATTGGCAACACTAAATGGTCCCGTGTGTGAATGTTGTCTGTCTATCTGTGTTGGCCCTGTGATGAGGTGGCAACTTGTCCAGGGTGTACTTCGCCTTCCGCCCGAATGCAGCTGAGATAGGCTGCAGCACCCCCCGCGACCCCGAAAGGGACAAGCGGTAGAAAATGGATAGATGGATGGATTGCGTATTATCTGCTCACAGATGCGGCCTGGTGGTTATTTGAGGACACTGCAGTTTGTCCTTGTTCATCCCACTCCAGAATGATTCCGTCTCAGGCAGGGATCCTTCAGGAATGAGGCAAATATACAACTTTACCTACTGTACAAGCTCAAATACGCCTCCAAAATGTATTTTAGCCCAAAGGGAATGTTATCAGACTTTTACAATCAAAGTTCATGTATAAGAGCTTGTCTTGTAAGAAGGATAGGTGCATGGATTTTACTCACAATAACATGTTTTAAAAGTAAATACCGTATTTCCTTGAATTGCCGCAAGGCATATAGTATGTGCCTGCCTTGAATTACTGCCTGGTCAAACTCGCTCCGCAAAATAATTAGTGCATGCTTAATATTACCGCCGGGTCAAACTCCTGACACTTCCCCTGTCATCATTTTCAAAATGGAGGAGGCTGATTTCAATATCAGTAATTTGAAATCGCATAAAGGGAAGAAGATTAAGAGCTATTCAGTACGATTTAAGGTCCAAGCTATTGAATACCGACCGGTATGCTAAAAAGAAAAGTAAGCAGCTATGTTTTATTAATATACCGTAGCTGCGTGTGTCAAATATGAGTCATTAAATGACTCCCGACTCCTGGTGGTAGAGGGCGCTAGTGATCTTTCTTGCGACTACTCGGCTGCAGAAAAAGTGACAACGAGTGACGTGATATGTGCTGGGAACGGATATGACGCGGGTGGTGCACGACGGACCTTTTAGGATATAACACCACTATTTTTAAGCTTGCTATGTAAACAAGCGGGCTGAAATAAAGCATGTTCAAGTCCTAAATACCCAGTGTATTATGTATACAATAACACTTCAGGGTGGCAGCGGTGGGATAAAGAGATCACCCACGGAGCAGAACGGGAGGGGGAGTTGCCCGAGGCAAATTCTGTCGTTGCTGATAGCAGCGGTCTGATAGCAGTTTTCTAAACTGGACTTTCAATTGAAGCAGGAGGTAATAATGGAATATCTCCATCGAGACAGAGAGACTTTTTAACTGAAGAAAGATAAGAAAGACTTCTATAAACAAGTTATCGATGCTTTTGATCAGAAGGAGCTGGCATGGACTTCATTTATAAGTAAAGGTAAGACCATAATAATTATTTTTTTAATTAAATGTGCTTTTCATGATGGTATCCTTACATCACACTTTAATTTTTACTGCATGCCTTTGGTAAGTGTCGGAGTGAGAAGAGGTTTTAAAATAATTAGCGCATGCTTAGTTTTACCGCATGCTTTCGGTAAGCGCCAGAGTTAGAAGAGGTTTTAAAATAATTAGCGCATGCTTACTTTTACCGCATGCCTTTGGTAAGTGCCGGAGTGAGAAAAGGTTTTAAATTATTTAGCGCCCCGGTGGTTATTCAATGAAATACGGTAAATATGATGGAGACATTTTCAAAAGAGTAAATTATTCTCTTATTTATCAAGTTATGCTTTTAATGAGCAGCGTGTAGTGTATTAACATTCATGAGAGAATATTAAATTACAATTTAAGAGCTTCACCTGCCTCGAACCTCACAGCACGTGAGGAACGAAGAAATCAAACACGAGAAAATGAGTGCTTAAAAAGTCTTTATTTTTCCTGGCTTACATTTCATTGAGCACCTATTTTTGTTCTACATTTCCACAGTGATCAAGAGCAACACTTAACACTTCATTAAAGGAGCGCTTCTACTTTGAAGCTGAACATCATGGACAAAGAAAATGTAAAAATCACGGTTGACTAAAGGAGTGCACTTCTTGGAGTAGAATGAAATGTCCTGCAAGTAAACACATTCAACATCAACTGAAGGACATCAAACTAATGCAAAGAAAAACATGTCAGTTCGTGAATTGGCTGTTGCTTTTCACGCATTTTTAAAACCACATCAACAAATCAAGGACGATGAATGTTCCTACGGAGTAAATCATTTGCGGTCACAGTTAAGTTAAAGTAGCAAAGATTATTGTCACACACACACAAGGTGCGGCGAAATTATCCCCTGCATTTGACCCATCCCCCTTGATCACCCCCCTTGGAGGTGAGGGGAGCAGTGGGCATCAGTGTTGGCCGCGCCCGGGAATCATTTTTGGTGATTCAACCCCCAAGTCTAACCCTTGATACTGAGTGCCAAGCAGGGTGCATGGATAAAACATATTCTGTGTTAAAAAAGGCTAAAATTATATAATTTAATTTTGCCACTTCATTATTCAAGCCAGGAGTCACCAACCTTTTTGAAACCAAGAGTTACTTCTTGGGTACTGATTAATGCGAAGGGCTACCAGTTTGATACACACTTAAATAAATTGCCAGAAATAGCCAATTTGCTCAATTTACCTTTAACTCTATGTTATTATTAATAATTAATGATATTTATCTTTGTGGAAACACTGATCATCTTAATGAGTTCTCACAATAAATATATATTTTTGATGACATTTTTTAAATAGGTTAAAATCCAATCTGCACTTTGTTAGAATATATAACAAATTGGACCAAGCTATATTTCTAACAAAGACAAATCCTTATTTCTTCTAGATTTTCCAGAACAAAAATTTTAAAATAAATTCAAAAGACTATGAAATAAGATTTAAATTTCATTCTACAGATTTTCTAAATTTGCCAGAATACATTTTTATTTTATTTTAATCATATTAAGTTTGAAGAAATATTTCACAAATATTCTTAGTCGAAAAAAAAGAAGCTAAAATGAAGAGTTAAATTAAAAATAATGTATTATTCTTTACAATGAAAAAAAATACTTGACTATTGATTTAAATTGTCAGGAAAGAGGAGGAAGGAATTTTAAAGGTGGAAAGGTTTAAAAATCCTAAAATAATTTTTAAGGTTGTATTTTTTCTCTAAAATTGTCTTTCTGAAAGTTATATGAGGCAAAAAAAAAATTAAATGAATTTATTTAAACAAGTGAAGACCAAGTCTTTGAAATATTTTCTTGGATTTTCAAATTCTTTTTGAGTTTTGTCCCTCTTAGAATTAAAAATGTCAAGCAAAGCGAGACCAGCATGCTAGTAGATAAATACAATTTTAAGAATAGAGGCAGCTCACTGGTAAGTGCTGCTATTTGAGCTATTTTTAGAACAGGCCAGCGGGCTTCTCATCTGGTCCTTACGGGCTACCTGGTGCCCGCGGGCACTGTGTTGGTGACCCCTGATTCAAGCTAATCAGGCATTACTTAATGTAAAGTACCTTGAATACGTACAATCAATGAATTAAATACAGTTATGAACTTTGTACGATTATTGTAGAGAGCTGAGCCTCATTTGGACCGAACCACATATTTAAAAAAATGCAAAGCAAATGTATTACTGGACCAATTCATGGAAATAGTCACGAAATGATACTGAAGTCCCCCCCCCGTTTAATATAAAGTGGTACCTCGGTTTTTGTCATTAATCCATCACAAAGTGTCAGTTGAAAAAACATGTCAAAACAGAAACGTTTTTTAAAGTAAAGTTAATTTATCCTGTGCATTTAACCCAGGGGTCTCAAACTCAATTTACCTGGGGGCCACTGGATGCAGAAACTGGGTAAGGATGGGTCGCAAGAAGAGATTTCTTAAAAAAATCTAACATGCAACTAACACCTACAATAGGGGGCGGGGTTGGGGAGCGCAGGGGTGGATATTGTAGCCCGGAAGACTTAGGGCTGCAAGGGATTCAGGGTATTTGTTCTGTTGTGTTTATGTTGTGTTACGGTGTGGATGTTCTCGCAAAATGTGTTTGTCATTCTTGTTTGGTGGGGGTTCACATTGTGGCGCATATTTGTAACAGTGTTAGTTGTTTATACGGCCACCCTCAGTGTGACCTGTATGGCTGTTAATCAACTATGTCTTGCAGTTGCTTACAGCGTCTGCGGAAGCAAAATACAACGTGACTGGGATGGCACAAGTTGTACAGGTTGTAGAGGACGCTAAAGGCAGTGCCTCCATGGTGCCCCCTTAATATTGTTGTTTGGGTGAAATTCGGGTGAATGTTTACCCCTAGAGGGGCACTGAAAATTGGGAGTTTCCCGGAAAAATCGAGGGTATACAAGTATGACGCTGTAAAGCGCCATTCATGTAAAACTCGCGAGCCGCACCAACATTAAATTACATATTAAGGTGCGGGCCGCCAAATAGAGTCTCGCGGGCCGCTTGTTTGAGACCCCTGATTTAACCCATCATCCTCACCCCCAGGGAAGTGAGGGGAGCAGTGAGCAGTAGCGCAGCCGCTCCCGGGAATCATTGTTGGTGATTTAACCCCCCAATTCCAACTCTTGATACTGAGTCCCATTTTTAGAGTCTTTGGTATGACTCAGGGTTTGAACTCACTACCTACCAATCTCAGGGCAAACCCTCTAACCACTAGGCCACTTAGCAGGTTTCCAGTTGGAAACAATGTAAATCTAATTTACACACTACTGAGGACAGCCTGTAAGCACCATATTACCTTGGTAATGTAAGACCAGGGGTGTCCAAACTGCAACCTCAGTTCGGCCCGTGAGACGTCATGAGTTTAATGAGGAAACTGGCCCGTGGGGTGTGTCCCAACTAATTTAAAATATCTGGTAACCTTATTGTTGCACATTTGCCACTATCTTGCGAGTATATCTGGTCAATGACCATGAACTCCTATTTCAATTGAGTTCAGCACAGCAATTACTTTTATGACCCAATCCAAACAACCTTACCTATTCATGGCGCAAAAAAAAAAAAAAAATGTAATCAACACAAAAACATTACACAACATGTTCACTGAACTTTGTGGATATCATAACAAATGTCCAAGCCCCACAACAAATTCAAAATTACCCCAATTTAAATCTATTACAATAAATTCGGGTGAAAATGCAGAACGCTCTCCAGACTTATCCACGTTTGGCGCATTTTAGCTTCTTGATATTTCCGATTAACAACAAATCTTTAGGGAGGTCGTCATGGAAGTAAACAAGGTAGGAGTCGAAGTTTCACATACTCTAAAAATCCAATTATATTCATTATATAGCCATTATAATAATATTATATGTACACATATAGATGTATTGGCTATATCAGGGCTCAGCAACCTTTACCACTCAAAGAGCCATTTTGACCCGTTTCACAAAGTAAAGAAAACTAAATTAACAGCATCACACTTGCCAACCCTCCTATACTTTCCGGGAGACTGACGAATTTCAGAGCAACTATTCTCACGAATGTCTGCTGATTTTTGCCCTTCAACATAATACGGGCGTGCTATGAAGGCGCTGCCTTTACCGCCCTCTACAACATGTACAAATATCTAGCACAGCCCAGCCACGAGTCGTAAGTAGCTTCCATAGACACACTTAGACGACTGCAACGGATACTTGTTCAACAGCCATACAGGTTACACTGAGAGTTGTGATACAAACAACTTTAACCCTCTTACTAATTAATATGCGCCACAATGTGAACCCACACCAAACAATAATGACAAACATAAATACCCAGAATCCCATGCATCCCTAACGATTCCGGACTACATTATACACATCCGCTAGCACCAAATCCCCCCCCTCTGTGCGTCGGTTGAGGTGGGCAGGGTTGGGGGGGGCGGAGGTTCGTGCTTGCGGGGGTGTATAATGTAGCCCGGAAGAGTTAGGGATGCATGGGATTCTGGGTATTTGTTCTGTTGTGTTTATATTGTGTTACAATGCGGATGTTCTCCCGAAATTCTTGTTTGGTGTGGGTTCACAGTGTGGCGCATATTAGTAAGACTGTTAAAGTTGTTTATATCACAACTGTCAGTGTAACCTGTATGGCTGTTGAGTAAGTATGCCTTGCAGTCACTGTTGTGTATCAACAGAGGCTACATGTGACCGGCTGGCACGCAGATATGTGTATACCATGAATTGATTAACAAGTTGAAAAACTTATTCGGGTGTTACCATTTAGTGGTCAATTGTACGGAATATGTACTGTACTGTGCAATCTACTAATAAAAGTATCAATCAATCAATTAACATAAGTGGGCGCGACGACAAGTTTTAGAGGACTGTTAAAGCTTTGCCATCAGGGCACGCCCTCTATAATGTCGACTGGATGAATATCGGAGAATGTTGGCCCCGGGTGATATCTGAGTGAGGTATTATACCCCGGAAATCTGTCGGGATATTAGGGGGGTCGGAAATTATGCAGCTAAGTCAAAATTATGCAGCTGAGCCACATTAGAGTGATCAAAGAGCCGCATGCGGCTCTGGAGCCGCGGGTTGCCGACCCCTGGGCTATATATACATAGCTTTTGGCTCCCAGCTAAATTTTTTTGTAGCCCCCAAGGTTAAAAAGTTTGGACACCCCTGAGCCCTTGAGCAGTGTGTTCTGTTCGCTGAACCTCTGGAAATACAGACTCTAAAGCTCTAAGGTTGACTTTGATTGGACTATTATGCTACAACTTTATTTGGTTCTATAATGGATTATTTTACTTACACCCATACTAAATAAGGTAAGAACAGAGATGGATTATTTTACTTACACCCATACTAAATAAGGTAAGAACAGAGACTGAGTCACCAATGTGACTATTTGTTCTAAAAACGGGACAGTGTATGAAAACGGAGACATACTTTTGGTGCAAATGAAAACCAAGGAATTAGTGCACCTCTTCATGGGCACCATTAGATGCCTGAATATTTTCAGAGGGTTTTCAATTTCTTGCAGTGTTCACTGTAGCATAGCCTGATCAATGGTAGCAATCAACCTGTATATTTATTAACACAATATGCATAACCCAAGAGAAAAAGTTCAGGGGATTGATCATATTTAATGAACCAGGGAAATCAGGGAATTGGGCCGTCCCTTCCAATGCACCGATCTGGAAACGTATGATTTCAAAATGTAATGTGATTAAATATGTTGATAACCCCTGTGTAAATAGATTGAATCTGATTAACAAATCTCATCAACTGCAAAAATGTGGACAACATTTATGTATTTTTCCTATGTAATTTAACCTTCCTCTTGTGTTAGGCTCGATACTGACCTGTTTTAGGTTTTAAATGCATACAAGAAAATTAAAACAATTAATAACATTTTACAATTTTTTAAATAGTGTGCTTGAAATGATTACATTTGTATTGTCGTTATCGACCCAGTGATAAAATTATGATTATAAGGCAATAATAAGAACTCAAGATGAATTTATAAGTCTACTGCCAAGACATCTATCTCTTATCCCTATTACGTGAGCCTTAAGGAATTCTCATTTTGCCACCTGCACATAAATAAGAAGACAGACATGTAAATTGCTTTTCGTACACTGAGCAGCTGATTTAAGACACCTCTGCTCCGGACAGGCTAACCTCCTCCAACCTCTGAGGACAAAGCTACGAACAATGGGAGACCGGGCTTTCTGATCCGCCCCTACCAGTCTGTGGAACGCTCTCCCGGACCACCTGAGGGCACCACAGACTGTGGATTCTTTTAAAAAAGGCTTAAAAACCCTTCTTTTTAAAAAAGCCTTTTCAAAGACATATGCATACTAGTTCTAGCTATTAGGCTGTTCTAGTTTTTATTTTTATTGATTTTTATTATATTTTAATTTTTATTGTTTTTAATACATTGTGGCCCTTTGAGGTTGTTTACTCAATGTAAAGTGCTTTTTACAAATAAAATCCATTATCATTATTATTATTATTAAGACACAGGTCAAAACTGAACCGTTAACGTGAGAGGTGTGAACAGAAAGTCAACACAAGAAGAAGACTAAATGGTAAAAGCAGCTGTCATGAATATTCCCGCTCTAAAAATGAACGCAGTCCAACTTTCTATCTAGACCTGACTAGTTCCAGACTTTTAATCGCTTACAAGTTTGGTACTTTTTTGATCAGAAGGCACACGGAATGATCGTTTTAAGAAATGAGACGGGGTAACCTCTCCTTAACCCCTTGCAAAAAAAGGAGGTCACCAGGGAAGCAAGAGGACACTTCAAATTCAGCTCAGAC
This sequence comes from Nerophis ophidion, assembly GCF_033978795.1. Taxonomy (NCBI): domain Eukaryota; kingdom Metazoa; phylum Chordata; class Actinopteri; order Syngnathiformes; family Syngnathidae; genus Nerophis; species Nerophis ophidion. The sequence goes on along the minus strand of NC_084623.1, from coordinate 29,335,221 downwards.
TGCATCGAACAGTGGAAAAGTCTTTAAAGTGTAGGGTGAAATATATGAGACGAGAGAAGGTGGTAGTCTTGATGAGTGCAGATGTTCCTATGTTGCTATCATATGACTCATGGAGGCTCTTTATAATAGACAGGCGGGTACCTTCCCATTTGAACCGATACTGTACCTAGGAATCCACACTGGTACTCAATGATACCAATGTTCGGTATTCATGTGTGTGTAAAGAAATGTTAATTATTTTACAATACATTCTCATCTTTTATTGTAACATTTCAGATTGTGCAGATGATGATAACTGTGCTGACCAGTTGTTACAGCTTGTTTTCTTATTACATTTCTGAGTCTGATTTGCAAGTATCATAGAGTAAATTTTCAATTCCAAGACGTTAGATGGCAGTAGTGTACAGACTACGGTGTGTAGCCTAGTAGTCTTAGCTATTAAGTTAATATGTTGCACCCTACAAAGTGTTTATACTGTAATTATTGTACTTATTACACACACTAGCTTTTTGATTTAATGGCCATTCTAGGTGTAATCTTCATTTTCAAATTTGGAGGTGTTGAAACTGCCATGTAAAACTTCTAATGCTAATCAGTAGCATGCCTATGGCATAGCAAAAATTAGAATCAAGCTAATGCATCGAAGAGTGGAGCCTTACTTTATGTCCGAGCGTTTTTTTGATCAGACATACTTGTTTTGTTTGCATTAAAAATATAAACGTTTATGAGAGGCAGTTAAGCTGAGTCTGCTTTGAGCGCTGCTTGAAATCGTGTTTCCTTGCCAAGTGTTTGAGCCGCTGTTTAGTCTGCAACCGGACCTTATGTCAAGGGCAACAAAGTTATTGAAATAAGGGATTTTTTGATATAGGTGAGTAGATTACTGGTAATACCGACAGAATTAGGTGGGTGCCTATAAAAATACCGAATATGGTACCCATCCCTCATAACGACATGTATTTTTAAGCGGATTAACCATATCATATGGTAGAGGCGAATTGATTTCCAACATGGTAAACATTACACGTGAGTGACAGGAAAGGGAGGCCAAAAGTGTGGCCCCCACAGCAATTATCGGCTTGTGGCTAGTTAATTGGTCCTTGGCATATTCTAAAAATCTAGCTAAGATGTTTGACTAGATATTACATTAATTTGCTTTGTCAGCACAAAGTTGTTTTGTTCATAGCTTAGCTTATATTGACCTATATTGGATGTGCTTTTGCATCTCTATGGCACAAGAAGTATTAAAAGTGGACCTCATATCCATTCATTTTTCTCTGTATTACATTTGTTTTGGGACCAGCAGTTTTTATTTTATTTTATAATTTTTTTTAAATCATGTAAGCTGTTTACCGCGTTTCCTGAACAGAAACTGTACTTTTTTGGATTTTTTTCCAATCATTCACAATCTTTGTGTGGGACAAAAACACACTCCTCTTTTCAGTGCTTTCTAAATACTTAAAAACTGCTAGCACAAGGTAGCTAACAATGCAGTTAAAGGGAAGTCTTTTATTGCGACTATAAAGCCCTCTAATAAAACCTCCAAAAACCGCCAACAACGTTCCATTTATATGTGAAGAAACGCATATCAATAAGGACATTCCTTTTTAAGCAATAATGCTAAATAACTACTTTTCTAGTGTAGTAAAACAGCGCATTGCTCATAGAGACATTCCCACTGCTCCTTGTGCCACTTGCAAAAGGTAACACAGCTACTGAGCTGCAGCTGCCTTGCCTCTGAGTTGGTAAAAGTTTGTGCTGCATTATAAATCATGTCTCAAACCCATACAGAACGCTGTGGCCATTAGCCAAGAAGTTGATCAACTTTGAAATTTTACTTAGACCCGAAAACATCGCTAGGAAGATGCAGTACGTTTCTCATTTCAACCCAGCATTATTTACCTGAGGAGTGTTGGATTATGCTGAATTCACCAACTAAACGGGGAGCACAACCCCGTGCTGAAAGATATAAACATCCCACCAGTGACTAGTGCGTTTGGCTTGGTAAGTGCCTGTTTTGTTTTGATATATTATGTTTGTATTTCTTGTTTAGCACTTATCATTAGTGCTACAGGAAGCTCAGTGTTTCACTAGAGCTGGATCTCCTTAGCACCCGGCTTCTACATTTTTTAGCTTGTCTTTTGTATATTCAGGTTCAAAAAGATAAAGTTTAAGATCCTTAATTGTCCCAAAGTAGTCCTCATTTTCTCTCAAAAAGTATGTCATGATTAGTAGTAGTAAGAATAGTTCTTGACGGAAGTAGCGTCTGTTGCTATGGGCTCTGTGAAATCAATGCACCCAGGAGAAAAGTTCTGTTAATGCTTATAGTGACCAAAATACTGTAAATATTATCATGAATGTGCCTGATACTACATAAAAATACATACTTATCCCATTCATTTAAAACCTGGTTGGGTGTTTTTTTTAAAGGTTTTTATAGGAGAAATAGGTCACTCACCATCACCTACATTGTTAGCCGCCTCTAGTTAGAAGTTTTTTTTTTACTATTTAGAAAGAAATAGATGTGTGTTCTTTCCCCCCATAGGTATTGTGGATGATGGATCAAATTGCCAAAAAAGTACAGTTCCCCTGTCAATTTACCGAAAATTAACCGGCGGCATCGTGATGATGGCGTACTGCAGGGGTCGGGAACCTTTTTGGCTGAGAGAGCCAAAAAGCCAAATATTTTAAAATGTATTTCCGTAAGAGCCATATAATATATTTTTTTTAACACTGAACACAACTAAACACGTCCATGTTTAAGTAAGACCAACATTTCTAGAGTATAATAGTTCTCTTATTCTTTGTAATAACATTGTTATTCTGAAGCCAACTATGGAGGGGGCGTGGCCCACCGGCCTGCAGCGAACTGGGGTGTGCCAGGACCGGCCTCGAAATCAGCGAGAGCTGCGTGGATGGCCCACCTGAGCCTTGTTATCTAATCACCTGTCGCTCTGTTATAAGCAGCAGCCAGGAGGAGAGACAGGGTTGGGGCTGAAGCCAGAGCACGAGCGAGAACGAAAGAGAAAAATACAATTGCTGGAAAGCAACTGAGGGACTTATTGAAAAATAAAACAATAGTGTAACCCTGAAACGGGCTCTCATGTCGGTGCTTGGTGGTCTGAAGAACCCCCAGGAGAACAAGCCCCACACTAACCAATAATAAATAAATAACTTCTTAACGAACCTTCTTGAACAGGTGCGGTAGTAAACGGATGGATGGACTAAAAATGCATGAGAATGTTTTATGTTTTGAACATTATTTTTAACACTTATTACAAGTGGAATTATTCATTACTTATCATGTTAAGCAATGTCAGCTCAGATTTATCCGAGAGCCTGATGCAGTCATCAAAAGAGCCACATCTGGCTCGCGAGCCATAGGTACCCCTGGCGTACTGTTACACATATAAATAATATAACCAGTACAGAAAAAACATAATCATGTCATACTATTTTAACCTGAAGACCACAATCCTGTTTCGATGCATTATAGTATTTTTGTGCAATGCTTTGTGTACCGCTTTAAAGTAAATAAAGTTAAGGTATCGTCATTTGAAATAATCCCGGGAAAAATATTTTCTGAGTTGTTGGGCTTTTTTCGGGTTTGGTCCATATTGAGCTTGTCAAGCGTTTGGTCAGTTTAGTCAGTCAGCTCTTGGGACAGGAATTCACACCTTCACACAACAGCAGCCGACAAGATCAACGCTAAGCCTGTCACAGCTTAGTGCGTGCGAGCGGAAGTGTTCAGAGATCAGTGGTGATGACAGGCGTCACACCGTGGATGAGCAAAGTTGGGCCCAGGTTCTGTGTCAGCAGCTCCAGCTGGTGCAAGTATGCAGTGTAGCGGCGGGTGTCAGCCGGGGGGCGGGGCAGGTACAGAAAGCGCACAGTCGGTGGTGGCCGTGCCTGGTCTAGGATCAGCTGATTGACCGCTGACAAGTAGTCATCTGATAGGCGCGTAGTGTTGCTCGGGAAGCTATTGGCGTAACTATCATCGGCATCCTCTTCATCGTTCCTCCGCCTCTCTCCTTCCTTGACAGTTTGGAAAGATTCTGACGCTTGCTTGTTCTCTTCTCCATTTCTCCCGCCTTGTCGCTGCCAGTGTAGTGCCACCTGCTGGTCCCAAGGCACAGGGTAGATTTGAGCTTTTATTCGCAATTCTTTCAGCAGCTGTCCTAGCTTCTCCTCTGAGCCACTCACGGTCCGCCCTTCCTCCACACATAGGAAGAGACGGAGTGTGGCTTTGCGCCAAGATCGCACCATGTTGAGAATGCATGCCAGCTGAAGCAAGAACAAAGAACAGGTATCCACGTAGCTGGAGCTGTCTGGACGCAGCAGATTGACCGGCCACACGTCCACGTAGACGGAACTCTTACCCGGAGAGGAGGCCGCTGACAGAGCCTTTGCTCGGTCAAAGTTGTTAAAATAACGGGCCAGAACCACATTCTTCAGCATCTTCATGGCATCCGCAATGATTGCTACGTACTCCTCGGCCCCTAGAACCTTTCCGTCGTGGGCGTTATCCTTTTTAGTACCGTTACTAGACCGCCGAAGGGAACCAAAATGGAAGGGAGTGGTGTGCTGCTCAAGATCTTGAGATGCTGAAAGATCTGTGGACTGACTTTGAGAGAGCTTGTCTTTTGGCAAACAGTCGTCATAGAAACCTAAGACAAGTGTGTTGGGACGCATTCCACCTGGAATGTAAACAAAATAGACAAGGCAATGAGTCACTACAGATCGTTTGGTTCTATACACAGTTGGAGCTCAACCCCTCAACTTTCTGTCTTAACCCAACTGGCAAACAAATGGCCACCCTACAGAGCCTGGGTTCTGTTCGAGTTTTCTCCTTGCCTCTGTCGCCAAATGCTAGCTTATGTTGGTTCTTTTTGATGTATGACAAAGCCTGGTTCTAGACCTGCTCTATGTGTAAACTGTCTTGAGATAACTTCTGTTGTGAATTGGCATGATAGAAATAAAATGCACTTGACTCGACTAAACATTACAATTACAATTTGATCCAAAAAAGAAATACAATTGAAGATATCTTTCGACAAAGTGAGGCACCAAAATTAAAGATTATTATGATACTTGTATTGTTGATGTGATTATTTTTTGATTAGTCGTCGAATCAAACGATTATTGCTTATGACCTTCTTTGCACTTTTGAGTTTAACATCCACGACTTCACCAAATCAAATCAAAATCAAATTGTAACAAAATACACAATAGGTTTTACTTTATTCCACCTAAAGTGCAAGACGTCCTGTAAAAAAACAAGTATTTGTATCCAGTACTGTTAGTTATTTAGCAGCAATTATTTACCTAAAGGAATGACGGTGTAAACATGAACTTACTGGGGGTTATCAATAAATGTTTTAATAACAAATCTTTGTCAATACATTTTTATAATATTGTTGGGGCGGCATAGCTCGGTTGGTAGAGCGGCCGTGCCATCAACTTGAAGGTTGCAGGTTCGATTCCCGCTTCCACCATCCTAGTCACTGCCGTTGTGTCCTTGGGCAAGGCCCTTTACCCACCTCCTCCCAGTGCCACCCACACTGGTTTAAATGTAACTTAGATATTGGGTTTCACTATGTAAAGCGCTTTGAGTCACTAGAGAAAAGCGCTTTATAAATATAATTCACTTCACTTGATTATTTTGACTAATCGTTGCAGCCCTAGTAATTAATATTAATCTGTGACGTGAAAAAAATTAAACGAGGTACGTATCAATAAAGACTTCCTTTAAACTGTCAAAGTATGTACAAACCCTGTTTCCATATGAGTTGGGAAATTGTGTTAGATGTAAATATAAACGGAATACAATGATTTGCAAATAATTTTCAACCCATGTTCAGTTGAATATGCTACAAAGACAACACATTTGATGTTCAAACTGATAAATTATTTTTTTTTTGCAAATAATCATTAACTTTCGAATTTGATGCCAGCAACACGTGACAAAGAGGTTGGGAAAGGTGGCAATAAATACTGATAAAGTTGAGGAATGCTCATCAAACACTTATATGGAACATCCCACAGGTGTGCAGGCTAATTGGGAACAGTTGGGTGCCATGATTGGGTATAAAAGCAGCTTCCATGAAATGCTAAGTAATTCACAAACAAGGATGGGGCGAGGGTCACCACTTTTGTAAGCAAATTGTCGAACAGTTTTAGAGCAACATTTCTCAACGAGCTATTGCAAATAATTTTGGGATTTTACCATCTACGGTCCGTAAAATCATCAAAAAGTTCAGAGAATCAGGAGAAATCACTGCACTTAAGCGATGATACTACAGACTTTTGTTCCCTCAGGCGGTACTGCATCAAAAACTGACACCAGTGTGTAAAGGATATCACCACATGGGCTCAGGAATGAATTCATAAAACCACTGTCAGTAACTACAGTTGGTCGCTACATCTGTAAGTGCAAGTTAAAACTCTATTATGCAAAGCCAAACCCATTTATCAACAAAATCCTGAAACGCCGCCGGCTTGGCTGGGCCCAAGCTCACCTAAGATGGACTGATGCAAAGTGGAAAGGTTTTCTGTGGTCTCACGAGTCCACATTTCAAATTATATTTGGAAACAGAGGACGTGGTGTTCTCCAGAACAAAGAGGAAAATAACCATTCGGATTTTTATAGGCGCAAAGTTCAAAAGCCAGCATCTGTGATGGTTATGGGGGTGTATTAGTGCCCAAGTCATGGGTAACTTACACATCTGTGAAAGCACCATTCATGCTAAAAGGTCCATACAGGTTTTGGAGCAACATATGTTGTCATCCAAGCAACGTTATAATGGATGCCCCTGCTTATTTCAGCAAAACAAGTGTTTTAACAGTGTAGCTTTGTAAAAAAAAGAGTGCGGGTACTTTCCTGGCCCGTCTGCAGTCCAGACCTGTCTCCCATCGAAAATGTGTGGCGCATTATGAAGTGTAAAATACGACAGCGGAAACCCCGGACTCTTGAACGACTGAAGCTCTACATAAAACAAGAATGTAAATGATAAATGATAAATGGGTTGTACTTGTATGGCGCTTTTCTACCTTCAAGGTACTCAAAGCGCTTTGACACTACTTCCACATTTACCCATTCACACACACATTCACACACTGATGGAGGGAGCTGCCATGCAAGGCGCCAACCAGTAACCATCAGGAGCGAGGGTGAAGTGTCTTGCTCAGGACACAACGGACGTGACGAGGTTGGTTCTAGGTGGGATTTGAACCAGTGACCCTCGGGTTGCGCACGGCCACTCTCCCACTGCGCCACGCCGAATGAGAAAGAATTCCACTTTCAAAGCTTCAACAATTAGTTTCCTCAGTTCCCAAACGTTTATTGAGTGTTTTTAAAAGAAAAGGTGAAGTAATACAGTGGTGAACATGTCCTTTCCCAACTACTTTGGCACATGTTGCAGCCATGAAATTCTAAGTTAATTATTATTTGCAAAAAAAAGTAAAGTTTATGAGTTTGAACATTAAATATCTTGTCTTTTTAGTGCATTCAATTGAATATGGGTTGAAAAGGATTTACAAATCATTGTATTCCGTTTTACATTTACATCTAACACAATTTCCCAACTCATATGGAAACTTCTGTAAAATTTTCAGGTGCACCTTTAAATGTACAAGCAGACTCTACGCCTTAGACATACAGTACTAAAACATTTATGGGACAATGAGAAGTAATGATGGTGACACTGACCTAGTCCAGAGATGAACAGGAGGTGTTGGATCCCGTGACGTACTGAATCAGCCAATGTCAGGTTGACAAAGGCTTTAATGTTGAGATAGTCCACCAGGGTTAACCAGGAGGCATACTGGGATTGAAGAGGATCAGAGGGCAACGTGTCTGAGAGTGAGGGCGGGATTGTAAGAAGAATGGAAAATAAGGTACATGTTTAAAAATAACATCAACAGTAATGGTTGTGATTAGCTGTGATTAAAATTATTAACTTTCTTCTTACACTATCAGTGACTACCTCCACAATCTTAATGTATGCATCAAAAAGTATTCCTTTATCAGTATATATAAATGCTCATTTTAGAGATGGAGTTATGTATTTGTCAGATTAAGCAAACAAACCGTATTAAGATTCTGTAATCAATTTCCAAAATCAGTACACAGTACAGTGCATGTGATGCAAAGAGCAGAAGAGGATTGTAAATGTATGACTACAGTACATAGAGGCAGAAATGTGTAAATACAAATCTTAAAGTAAGGCTAATCAGTTTGTTTCATACAATGACTAGGTTAATGACCTGGGGCATCATGTATTACGAATTGTGTAGATTTCTTACAAAATAAAAAATGGTGTACGCGCAAATTCCAAAAACGTACGCTTAAAAACATTAAGATTTATAAAAATGCGCGCACACATTAATTCTAGCATATTTCTTTTGTACCCCCGAATTAAACACACATGTCAGAGTGGCTGGCCACTCCCTGTCCACACACTTTTTTAAATATGCAAATCAAATTCAAATTAGCCTGGTGCCTAAGATCCCACACTATGCACAATCAGAAAACCCAAAGATAATGAGCAAGACGGTGAAAATGAATACATCCACAGACAAGGCGTTGGAGGTGCTTCTTGCTACAGTGAAGGCACGCCAAAATAAATATACCCTTTGGCACGCTGTCCTCTAGCATTTTCAGCAAACAAAAGAGTGTTTGAGTGGGATAAAATGTGCTAGGCTATCAATTTAGTGGAGTCCCAGAACCGCACACAGGAACAAATATGTAATAAGTCTTACTACATCAGGAAGAAGGTGAAGAAGAAGATGGATGTGGCCGAAACAGGTGAAGGGACTGGAGATAAAGTAGTGCTCAACCCATTTGTAAAGATAGTTATCCATCCATCCATCCATCCATCTTCTTCCCCTTATCCGAGGTCGTCTCGCGGGGGCAGCAGCCTAAGCAGGGAAGCCCAAACTTCCCTCTCCCCAGCCCATTCGTCCAGCTCTTCCTGGGGGATCCCGAGGCGTTCCCAGGCCAGCCGGGAGACATAGTCTTCCCAATGTGTCCTGGGTCTTCCCCGTGGCCTCCTACTGGTTGGACATGCCCTAAACACCTCCCTAGGGAGGCGTTCGGGTGGCATCCTGACCAGATGCCCGAACCACCTCATCTGGCTCCTCTCGATGTGGAGGAGCAACGGCTTTACTTTGAGCTCCTCCCGGATGGCAGAGCGTCTCACCCTATCTCTAAGGGAGAGCCCCGCTTGTACCCGTGATCTTCTACTTTCGGTCATGACCCAAAGCTCATGACCATAGGTGAGGATGGGAACGTAGATCGACCGGTAAAGTGAGAGCATTGCCTTCCGGCTCAGCTCCTTCTTCACCACAACGAATCGATATAGCGTCCGCATTACTGAAGACACCGCACCGATCCGCCTGTCAAACTCACGATCCACTCTTCCTTCACTCGTGAAAAAGACTCCGAAGTACTTGAACTCCTCCACTTGGGGCAGGGTCTCCTCCCCAAACCGGAGATGGCACTTCCAGGCGAGAACCATGGGCCTTGGACTTGGGGGTGCTGATTCTCATCCCGGTCGCTTCACACTTGGCTGCGAACCGATCCAGTGAGTGCTGAAGATCCCGGGCAGATGAAGCCATCAGGACATCATCATCTGCAAATAGCAGAGATCTAATCCTGCGACCACCAAACCGGAACCCCTCAACGCCTTGACAGCACCTAAAAATTCTGTCCATAAAAGTCATAAGCAGAATCTGTGACAAAGGGCAGCCTTGGCGGAGTCCAACTCTCACTGGAAACGTGTCCGACTTACTGCCGGCAATGCGGACCAAGCTCTGACACTGATCATACAGGGAGCGAACCTCCACAATCAGACAGTCCGATACCCCATACTCTCTGAGCACTCCCCACAGGACTTCCCGAGGGACATGGTCAAATGCCTTCTCCAAGTCCACAAAGCACATGTAGACTGGTTGGGCAAACTCCCATGCACCCTCAAGAACCCTGCCGAGAGTATAGAGCTGGTCCACAGTTCAACGACCAGGACGAAAACCACACTGTTCCTCCTGAATCCGAGGTAGCCTCCTTTCCAGTACACCTGACAGTCCCACAGCATCCAGAGCCTTAAGGAATTCTGGGAGGATATCATCCACCCCCGGGGCCTTGCCACCGAGGAGCTTTTTAACTACCTCGGCAACCTCAGCCCCAGAAATAGGAGAGCCCACCACAGATACTCCAGGCACTGCTTCCTCATAGGAAGACGTGATGGTGGGATTGAGGAGGTCTTCGAAGTATTCCCTCCACCGATCCACAACATCCGCAGTCGAGGTCAGCAGAACACCACCATACACATGTAAAGATAGTTACTAAGATGATTATGTAAAACTGCAGAAAAGGTATCATTTGTGTAACTTATAACAAAATGTGTTTATCCAGCAGCCTGCTCCCAGCCAGATTAGATAGATAGATAGATAGTACTTTATTGATTCCTTCAGAAGAGTTCTGTCAGGAAAATTAAAATTCCAGCAGCAGTGTACAGAGTTGAGATCAATTTAAATAAAAGTAAAAAGTAAATAATGGGGATTTAAATGGAAACACAATAGAGAAATATTACAATAAGAATAAAAATATAAAGAGCAACAATGGGAATAAAAATATAACAGTAAAATAAGAATATAACAAGACAAAGTAGGCAGTAGTGACCATGTAATGAAAACCTATTGCACTGTTGTTTTGCATCCCCTGTCATCCTAGTACCCCCCGCCCCCCACCCCAGAGAGGAGTTGTACAGTCTAATGGCGTGTGGGACAAAGGATTTTTTGAGTCTATTAGTCCTGCACTTGGAATTAAGCAGTCTAGCACTGAACAGGCTCCTCTGGCTACTGATAACGCTATGCAGAGGGTGACTGGCATCATCCAGGATGCTCACTAGTTTGTCAACAGTCCTCTTCTCTGCCACCGTCACCAGTGAGTCCACTTTCATTCGCATTGTAGAACCGGCCCGCCTGATCAGTTTCTCAAGTTTGGAGCTGTCCTTCTTAGATGTACTGCCCCCCCAGCACACTACCATGTAGAACAGAACGCTGGCAACCACAGACTGGTAGTACATCCACAGGAGTTTTCTACAAATGTTGAAGGAGTGCAGTCTCCTGAGGAAGTACAGCCTGCTCTGTCCTTTCTTGTACTGGTGGTCCGTGTTAACGGTCCAGTCCAGCTTATTGTCCACCCAAACCCCGAGGTACTTGAATGAGTCCACGGTCTGTACCTCAACTCCCTCGATCACAATAGGTTGTGACCGTGGACTCGACCTCCCAAAGTCAATGACCAGCTCCTTGGTCTTTTAGATTAGTGTTTAATGCGGAAATTATGTAACGTTTGGTTTGAAATCTTTTGAATTTTAACATGTCAGCATACTTTGACTCTTGTTTGATTACTCAATGTGTTACTACAACACAGGGGAGCTACTTGCAGTAGCAGCAATGTGACAAAGTTGAGTCCTTCCTCCACCGTCTCCGGTGCCATTATCCTACGGCAACCACCAGCTGCTGATGTCCGCTCGACTGACCAAGCTGTGTTTGAGTCACAAGAATACATTGGAACACCAATAGGAGGAAAAATGGTGGCCTGGACATCCTCATAAATGTTAATATGAGGAATTAATAGCAAAGCATTAATGATTGTGTGGATAATTTGATCAACATCCTTACAAATATAAATATAAACCATTAAAAGTAATGGTGAAAAAGTGAAATTTGTCTAAATTTTTTAACATTTTTTAAATCAAATATTTGCAAATCCAGAATGACAACCTTTCTATATCACCAAAGTATTCCCAGCTCGTAGAAATGTGCGTACACGAGCCAAGTTGGCGTGAGAAACCGCGCATCTCCACGTTCAAATCACTCTTGATACATCTTAACTTTGCTGTGAAAAAGGGCGGACGCCAGGTTTTTGTGAATACGCACGGTTTATACATGAGGCGCCAGCCAGGTCTGTCGGAAAAGTTTACTTTTATGATTTATTTTGTGATCTGACGCTATATGGAAAATAAGACTTAAGTTAAAGTAAACCTGATGATGGTAGGAGGAAAACTGAATTACACACTGTAAGTCATTAGGATGTGTTTACTCTTGAGTGAAATATGCGACAATCCTGATTGAAAATCTCGTTTGATTGATTGAACACTGCAATATATGGAATAGAAAACAATTGTGACGGATGCAATCATAAACTATATCGTCAATTTATACTTTCATTATTTTCTCAGTCTCTCCATGCTGGCACTTGTTTTGTTAAGTGCTTGGGGAAAAAAGATTACCTAAAGCTGGTAAAAAAAAATGTGTACGTTAAAAGGCGTTCTTACTGAGATCTCCGAGTTGAACGTGTCCCAGAACGTAGAGTCCACTCTTTTTAATATCATTGATGAATGTGATGAGGCCTGTACTGCTACGAGGGTTGGAAACCATCAGCAGAACCTGAGGCCTCCAGAACTTGACATGGTCCTTTCTCACATCTAGCATCAGCAAATACTTGCGCACCTACAGAAAATAAGACAATAGAAAAAAAATAGAAATGTGTAGAAATGCATCAGATTCTCTGAAAGTTATAATTGTAATCATAGTGAATTGAAATGTCTGTTGTGAATTTTTTTTTCCCACACTTCTGGTTAAAGAAAACCTCTACTTCCTAAACTTTTTTTTGGTTGTATACTATTTTGGAGCTTTACCTGACCATAAATCCTGACCACAATCACAGATTTGTCTGCTGACACACTTGGCTTGAAAACTGTCAGGTGTGAGATTCTTGAACAAAGACGAACTGGCAATGGTGAGTCTGCTGCTAGTCTCTAATGCAGTTGGTGCCAAGGCTTTCTGTTATTGTTTCAGTTCAATCCTCTTGGACTGGAGGGCCACAGCAACTTGTTGCTTAATGAAACTGACATCCAGCTCACTGGGTTTCCCCCCGTCCTCCTCCTTGCAATCAAACAGTTTATACGGCTGCAAAACTTCCACATACGCTGATCTTTCTTTCATTTCCTCCAAAAGCTTCTGGATCACTTTTACTGGAGTTAAACATCAAAAATGTCCTCCTAAGAAACTCCAAAAACCTTCTGTCGCCTTCTTTGGGCCCATGTTGCCTCTAGGCAACAATGTCATAGAGTTGGTCCACTTTTTGCCAGCCCCTGGCTGACTAGTTTGCAGACTCACCATTTGGCTTTATTCTTTTAGTCTGTATTGCAAAAATCAACATCTTATACCACCAAGTAGGAATGCGCAATTAAAAATAATATATTTTTAATTGTGTTAATTTGATTGAACCGAGGGTCTCTGGTTCAATCCCCACCTAGTACCAACCTCGTCACGTCTGTTGTGTCCTGAGCAAGACACTTCACCCTTGCTCCAGATGGGTGCTGGTTAGCGCCTTGCATGGCAGCTCCCTCCATCAGTGTGTGAATGTGTGTGTGAATGGGTAAATGTGGAAGTAGTGTCAAAGCGCTTTGAGTACCTTGAAGGTAGAAAAGCACTATAAAAGTACAACCCATTTATCATTTATTGTTTATTTACCACTATTTAAATCATGATTATAAATCACAATAACATAATTATTTTAGTGTTTCCCACAGGTTGGTTCATTATTAAAGTTAAAGTTTAAGTACCAATGATTATCACACAAACACTTGGTGTGGCGAAATTAGTCTCTGCATGACCCATCACCCTTGATCCCCACTGGGAGGTGAGGGGAGCAGTAGACAGCAGTGGTGGCCGTGCCCGGGAATCATTTTTGGTGATTTAACCCCTAATTCCAACCCTTGATGCTAGGTGCCAAGCAGGGAGGTAATGGGACCCATTTTTATAGTTTTTGGTATTACTCGGCCGGGGTTTGAACTCACAACCTACCGATCTCAGGGCGGACACTCTAACCACTAGGTCACTGAGTAGGTTATGTTTGTAGTGAAATGTATATATTTTTATGTAATTCACAAGGATTTCGTCCGATGAAAATAGACTAAATAAAAATTATTCATAAACTCAAAGACGGCCTTATGGAAAGCTTTGTGTTTTTGGTCATTATTAATATTCACATTTAGGGCCTGATTTCCAAAAGGTGTGCGAGTATTAAAACAGGTGGAAACATGATAGCACACACAAAGCTGATCTACTATATGTGTCCAAAGTGAATTGTGTCTCTTAAGTGAGCAGAATCAGGCGCGCAATTCATTTTGCGTCTGTCTTTATTAACATACTATAAAACACAATTAACAATAAAATAAAATGTACAAAAGACAAAGGGCTAACTAAAATAAATACGCCATTGGAGAGTGCTATTATAAAGTGCAAACAAGTGAAAAAATAGTATTACGCACAGGTTTCAAAAACTGTAAGCCATGATGATAAAAATCATAACAAATCATAACAAATAAACGCTTGACATGTAATGAGTTAATATCACAGATTAGTTCACATTTGAAGTTGATTGCTGACATGAATGGACTTTTACACCATATTCTAATTTTATGAGTTTCACCTGTTTAATATAATGACTGAGAGAAAATCTGGTTGCAAAAAAACATGCAACATTTCTCTCACTGCAATTGAACATTCACCTACCGAAAATGCAAACTATTGACCACAAACTTAGTCGCTGCTCTGTGACATTCATCTAGCGGCAGACAAAAACTGGGGCTGCCTGTCTCAGAGCCAGTCAGAATCTGTCTAATCATCATACTCATCTAAATGAGAATAATTCCTTTCTATTTAAAAGGGAACTGCATCTTTTTATTTTGGCCTATTATTCGTTATGCAAGACAGAACGACAGATGAATTTTTTTCAAAGCATTCTATATATGAAATAAACGTAAATACAAGTCTGCTTATTGGAGCTCCACTATTTCGCCCATAAAATCCAATTAACCATTAAAAAAATCACCAACAATACCCAATGTACATTTCATGACTTGAACATTTACCACGTATTGGTGTTATTGTTATTATAAGTGCTAACTCAGATGAAGTATTTATAGCGGTGACGTAACTTCTTTCCTTTTGTCCCTATGTTTACATTATCGAGTGGTCTGCTGCTTCCTCACTTCTCTGCTCCCTGTAAGTTTATTGCAGATCAAAAATCATGCCTCTCATCACCCTTGATCACCCCCTGGGAGGTGAGGGGAGCAGTGGTCAGCAGAGGTGGCTGCGCCCGGGAGTCATTTGGGTGATTTAACCCCCAATTCCAACCGTTCATGCTGAGTGCCAAGCAGGGAGGTGGCGGGTCCCATTTTTATAGTCTTTGGTATGAATCGGCCGGGGTTTGAACTCACAACCTATCGATCTCAGGGCGGACACTCTAACCACGAGATATCCCTGTTAGTACATTACATATATATTTACATCATGTGTATCAATGAAACCCTAATGGAGGTGTTTGGATGTTCTTTTAGGGGCTCTATAGGCAGAAATGAATGGCTCCCATAAGCTCTATTGTAAGCAGACTTTTGATTGAATTAATTTATTATTTAGAATGCATTAAAAAAAAATCCATCCGTCGTCATGTCTTTCATAATGATTGTGAACCATAGGCAAAATATTCAGATGACTGTGGATGGTTTCCTACGTCTCGACCGGCTTCTTCTGATCACAGTATCACACAGCTCAGGATACAGGTTTGACACAGTATTGAATACATCTTTTACTTTACACAATTGTCCGTCTGTCCAGCTTTTCAGCTGTCTCTTGTTCGTCTCTGTGCCTCTGTCCTGCGTCCTCCTGCGTCCTCATGTCTCTCTCCCTTCATGGTCTCCAGTGCTGCTAATAAAGGGAACAGGTGATTAGATAACTCGTTCCAGCTGAGGTATCCACTCACCTGTTGGCTGCTTCATGGCCGGCCCCTGCACATACCCCGCCCGCAGGGGACGCGTGGAACACGCCCCTCTCCACATGCCTCCACCGCCAGACACAGGCCGGGCACCCGTCCGCCCCCCCCCCCAATAGCTGGGCAAGAGAGGCAGTCTGCCACGGCCATCTGCGCTCCCGGCCTGTTGACCACCCGGAAGTTGTAGGGTTGTAATGCGAGATACCACCGGGTGATCCGCGCATTGGCGTCCTTCATACGGTGGAGCCACTGGAGAGGTTCGTGATCTGAGCAGAGACTGAAGGACCACCCCAGCAGGTAGTAGCGGAGGGCCCCGACCGCCCACCGGATGGCGAGGCACTCCCTCTCCACCGTACTGTACCTCGCCTCCCGGTCCGACAATTTCCGGCTGATGTACAGTATGGGGCGATCGAGACCCTCCACCCGCTGAGTCAAAACAGCCCCCAGTCCCCGGCCCGACGCGTCCGCCTGCAGACAGAAAGGAATGTTAAAATTTGGCATGCGCAGTACCGGCTCCTCACAGAGTGCTTTCTTTACCTCCTCAAACACCAGCTGGCACCGCTCTGTCCACTGGACCAGGTCTGGAGCACCCTTTCGGGTGAGGTCCATCAGTGGGCTGGTCAGGTCTGCAAACCGGGGATTAAATCTACGGTAGTAGCCCGCCAGTCCCAAAAACTGCCTCACCTCTTTTTTAGTCTTGGGGGATGGACAGGCCACAATTGCCGCCGTCTTGTCAACCTGTGGCTGCAGCCTCCCCCCCCCAAGTGGTACCCCAGATACTGTACCTCCCTCCGGCCAACCGCGCACTTCGCAGGGTTGGCGGTGAGCCCCGCTCGCCTCAAGGACTCGAGCACCGCCCCCACCCGCCACAGGTGATCTTCCCAGCTGCTACTCTGGATGATAACATCATCCAGGTAGGCAGCCGCGTATGCAGCGTGGGATCGCAGCACCTGGTCCATGAGGCGCTGGAACGTGGCAGGCGCACCGAACAACCCGAACGGGAGCGTCACGAATTGGTATAAACCTTCCGGAGTGGAGAAGGCCGATTTTTCCCGGGACTCTGGTGATAAGGGAATCTGCCAGTAGCCCTTGGTTGAATCCAGTGTCGTGAAAAAACGAGCAGTGCCCAGCCGATCCAGAAGCTCGTCGACCCGAGGCATTGGGTACGCGTCAAAACGTGACACCTCATTCACCTTGCGGTAATCCACACAGAACCGCACAGACCCATCCTTCTTCCCTACAAGAACGATAGGGCTGCACCATGCGCTGTGGGATTCTTCTATTACTCCTAACTCCAGCATGGTTTTTAATTCGTCCCGCACTATTTTGCGATTGTGCTCGGGAAGCCTGTATGGCCGAGACCGCACCGTAATCCCCGGGTTGGTCTCAATATGATGTTGGATGAGATCCGTGCGCCCGGGCCGCGAGGAGAACACATCTGCATAGCGCCGCTGTAACTCAGCAACCTCCGCTCTTTGAGCCAATGTGAGCTGGTCATCACAGGGAAGAGGAGAAGAAGAAGCAGAGTGCGGGATCTCTGGCCACAACTCCTCCTCCTCTCTCACTGCCGTCACCATGGAGACAGGCTCGGCCTCCTTCCATGCTTTCAGTAGGTTTACATGATAAATTTGTAAGCCTCCACCTCGGTCCGAGCGCCGAACCTCGTAGTCGACATCATTTACCTGCCGTGTGACCTCAACGGGTCCTTGCCACTTTGCTAGTAATTTTGAGCTGGAAGTTGGGAGTAGTACAAGTATTTTTTCTCCCGGTGAAAATTTTCTCAGCTGGGTTCCCTTGTTGTACGTACGCTGTTGCCGTTGCTGGGCGCGGAGCAAATTTTCGCGTGAAAAGTGCCCCACCTGGTGGAGTTTTGTTCGCAGGTCCATAACGTATTGTATTTCATTTTTACTGCGGCTTGAACCTTCCTCCCAGCTTTCTTTAATTAGGTCCAATACGCCGCGCGGCTTCCTGCCGTATAATAACTCGAACGGTGCGGTAGAGGTCTGGGGTGCCTCCCGCATCGCAATCATTAGGGGATCCAGCCATTTATCCCAATTAGGTTTGTCCTCGTGCATGAACTTACAGATCATGGTTTTCAGTGTTTTATTAAACCGTTCCACCAGCCCGTCAGTTTGTGGGTGGTATACACTGGTGCGGATCGCTTTAATCCCCAATAACCCGTACAGTTCCTTTATCGTGCGTGACATAAAGGACATGCCTTGGTCCGTCAAAATCTCTTTCGGGATTCCGACGCGGGAAATGACCGTGAAGAGTGCTTGCGCCACACTCTTGGCAGAGATGGAGCGCAGCGGCACTGCTTCGGGATACCACGTTGCGTAATCCACCAGAACTAACACAAAGCGATATCCCCGTGTGCTTGGGTTAAATGGTCCGATGAGGTCCATCCCAATTCTTTCGAACAGGACCTCCATGAGTGGTAATGGGCGCAAAGGGGCCTTCGGGACGGCCGCCGGGTTTACCAGCTGGCAATCCGGACAGGGAGCACACCAGCGGTGTATGTCTGCCCGGATGCCTGGGCAATAGAAACGGACCATGACCCGATTGAGTGTTTTCTCGTACCCCAAGTGGCCAGCGAGGGGATTGCAGTGCCCCGCCTGGAAAAACATTTCCCGGCGGGGTTTTGGCACCAACAACTGGGTGGACTCCTCACCTGTTTGAGTGTCACGGCTCACTCTATATAACCTATCCCTAATAATCACAAATTGGGGGAAGACCTGCGTTTTCCCCCGGGCGCACCAGCTGACCGTCTATGCAAACCACCTGGTCCCAGGCCGCGCGCAGTTTCATCGCGGGACTGCTCAAGGGGAAAATCATCCGTGGACTGCCAGCGGAGGACGAAGCCCCTGCCGGTTGAATCCGCATCGCCAGCGAGTACTGCGCGGATATTCCCCTGTCCTACAGTCCATGAACGCATCCCCACACATTGTGTCACTAACTGGTTAAACCCCGGCCAATTTGTTCCTAAAATTATGGGATGCGTAAGGTGCGCGCTTGCGGCAACCTTAACATTATGCTTTTGACCTTCATACCAAATTTCCACTGGCACAATCGGGTACTCGTGCACATCCCCATGAATACACCTAATTATTCCCAGTGTCGCCTGCCTCAGCACCCCCGGTCGAACCAGGTTTTGGTGCATCATGGACTGTTTACAGCCCGAATCCACCAGTACTCCCTTGTATTCTTACTGGAAGACAGTACGTCTCCCCCGGATCAGGGGCGGGTGCTGGGATCCCGACAACCCGCATCACATGCCCCACCTCCATTACGGAGCACTTCCGGCGAACGTGACCGGGTTGACCGCAACCCCAGCATACCGGCCCGGGCGTCTGAGGCGCCCTCTGTGAGGGAAGCCCTCTCTGGACAGCGCTGGTACCCTGAAACAGACAAGGAGACAGTGGATTAGCTCCCCGGTTGCCCCCCTCCCTTGTTGGATGTGCATGTGTGTGTGACTGGGTGCGTGTGTGTGTGTGCTTGTGTTGATTGTTCAAGGAGGGGACCTGATCCTTGCTTCCCGGTCCTCCGGCCAGGTGAGGGCGCCACTCCAGTGCCCGTCGGTCTGGTGGTGGGAGTCGTCGGCGTGGAGCTGGGATGGGCCTTTCCGCTGCCTTCGGTGTGTTGTCCTTCTGGACCGCTAGGTGGTCCTCAGCCAGTGCCACTGCTGTTTTTACCTCCGTTGGACGGTGGTATCTCACCCATGCTGCGGTCCTGGGCGGGAGGGCGTCGACAAAGTGCTCCAGGAGGATTCTTTCAACCACTCGAGGATCTTGACCATTTGGTTGAAGCCATCTGTTCGCCGCGTCCCTCATTTGCCGCGCCAGGACGAATGGTCGGTCTTTTTGGCCCAATTTCATCGCTCGGAACCTCCTCTGGTGATCCTCCGAGCTGCTGCCGACCCGATCTAGGATGGCGTGGCGTAAGTTGTCGTACTGGATCCTGGCGGCTGCCGGGAGGGCCAACGCCGCTCGCTGTGCCTCCCCCACCAGAAGCGGCAGCAGCTTCACTCCCCACTCTGCCTCTGGCCATCCGCATGAGGTCGCCGTGGCCTCGAAGACATCCAGGAAGGTGTGGGGATCTTCTGCCTCCCCCATTCGCTGCATGGATGTCGCTGCTCCCCCTCCTACCGTGGATCTGTCCATCAGCTGCTGGATTAGCTGCGTCTGTTGCCGGCTTGCTGCCGATACCTCGGCAAGCACTTGCCCGAGCGCCTCCAGGGGTGATGTGGTGTACATCGTCGTGGTTCGCTTAAGTTGGGTGCCAGTTGTGGATGGTTTCCTACGTCTCGCCCGGCTTCTTCTGACCACAGTATCACACAGCTCAGGATACAGGTTTGACACAGTATTTAATACATCTTTTACTTTACACAATTGTCCGTCTGTCCAGCTTTTCAGCTGTCTCTTGTTCGTCTCTGTGCCTCTGTCCTGCGTCCTCATGTCTCTCTCCCTTCATGGTCTCCAGCGCTGCTAATAAAGGGAACAGGTGATTAGATAACTCGTTCCAGCTGATGTATCCACTCACCTGTTGGCTGCTTCATGGCCGGCCCCTGCACATACCCCGCCCGCAAGGGACGCGTGGAACATGCCCCTCTCCACAATGACATACTAGTATTACTGATGCTGGGATTAGATTGGATAAATAATTATTGCATGTTGTGTGTTGAAATGTTTCAGCATATTGCTCATATGTCCTCTTCTTGATTAACGTGCAACCTTATAATTACTACAAGTAGCGCTGTTGCAATCTTTTCGAGTAAAATGTAGTCAACTTTAGAGCGTTTGTTGCGCCGTGCTTCGCCATTTTGAGATCTGACGTCACTACGCACGTACTACTACGCACGTTGTGTGGTGACTCCATTTCCATCCGAAAGGATCGATAAGAGAATCGTTTGACTAAATGGCAAGCGATTCCAAGGTATTGATACACTGCGAAGCGGTTCTGAACAAGAACCGGTTTTCGATTCCCATCCCTGAGTTGGGGGAAATACAGAGTTCTTTGATTAAAAATATACCTCCAAACATTTGCTGTGCATGAAATGAACATTCAGATACTAAGAAAATTAACATGTTTCGGGATTCAGATAAGACTGCAAATAGTGAACATCTTCTAATATTCTTGAATGCCTGACCAATTAAGAATACTGTTATTTCCAATACTAATACCTTAAGGCTGTTTATACTTACATCCAATTCAGAAAAGAACAGAGAACTGTCTCGGAGTACAGATCAACCGTCTACACTCATCTTATCATCAGTCTTCTTTATCTTCCCATTTTCCTCTGTCTTCTCATTCATCAGGCTATCATCATTCGTCTGTTGCTTCAGTCTCATCCATCATCTAGTTTGCTCAATCACTCTCCCGCGCACCATGCGTATATTCCATCTCCGTCTATTTCTTCACTTGATATCATCAGCATCAGTTTGCCTTTTTCTCCGCCATGTCTTTCCTTAACACTGTTGTCAGCAGCTTTGTTATCTCTTAGTGTTTTTTGTTGTGAGCGCTTCAGTCTTTCTTAGTCTCTGCAATGTCACCTAACCGGCATTCAGTCACAGTGGCTGCTGTTGAGTCTTTGAGGTACTTACAGTGGTTATAAAATGTGCAAACATCCCTGTAAATTAAGTAATTAAAGTTTTTATGCTAATATTTATTGTTGATATTGCCACGGCAAAATAATGAGTAAACCTCAAAAAGAAGGCAGGGATTTGGGAAAGAGGAAAAGTGCATTAAGTTAAGTGGCTGAAATAATGTTCTGCCTCTTGACAACCACCATCAACTGCCTTGGCAACAAGCCTTGTTGGAAACAGAGGTCCGTCACCTTGAGAGCAACAGGCTTACCGACAGAGGACATAGCGAACTGATGACGTAAGATTGTGTGCCTATGCAAGTACAGCACTGCACTGAGGGGAAAAATATGCAGTGTGTGTCAGTTGGACCTGGTATAAAAGTGATGGATGGTTGTTATGGAAATCAAAACAATGACTGATTATGAATTTGGAGAGTGCATTTGAAGTGTGTTGTAGTCTGCTGCATACACTTGGCTTACAGAGGCGGCGGTCTCTGTGTTTGTGTCTCTATAAACATTTTAAAGAGATTGCTTGGCAGAAATACAAGTCCCCCCCCCCTTAAGTTGAGAGGGTGAGATTTTAGTTGCTGTAACAATGACAAGGCAATATTTTGTGTATGTGTGTGTGTGTTTGTGTCAGACCTGGTGGAAAATAAGAGCTTGGCTGATGTAGCCCCAGCTTGAGGTTGGACTGAGGTAGTGAATCAGCAGAAGCAGCAGCAGCATGAATGCGATGCTGGCCGAGGCGTAGATAGCGTTGATAAGAAACATCATGACGGCACAGCCCACAATGCCCAACACGCACGTATGCCAGGTGAAGTATCGAAAAGTGGGCCTGGGAAGAGAAAAAGGAATAACACTCTTTGTGCCATCAAAATTGAAAGATGTTTGGATAAACATACAGTCGTGGTCAAAAGTTTACATACACTTGTAAAGAACATAATGTCATGGCTGTCTTGAGTTTCCAATCATTTCTACAACTCTTATTTTTTGTGATTAAGTGATTGGAGCACATACTTGTTGGTCACAAAAAAACATTCATGAAGTTTGGTTCTTTTATGAATTTATTATAGGTCTACTGAAAATATGAGCAAATCTGCTGGGTCAAAAGTATACATACAGCAATGTTAATATTGGCTTACATGTCCCTTGGCAAGTTTCACTGAAATAAAGCGCTTTTGGTAGGCATCCACAAGCTTCTGGCAAGCTTCTGCTTAAATTTTTGACCACTCCAGACAAAATTGGTGCAGTTCATCTAAATTTGTTGGTTTTCTGACATGGACTTGTTTAATCTGATTTAATTATTCCTTTACCACTTTTGATGAATGTTTGGGGTCATTGTACTGTTGGTTGCGCCCAAGACCCAACCTCAGGGCCGATGATTTTAGGTTGTCCTGAAGAATTTGGAGGTAATCCTCCTTTTTCATTGTCCTATTTACTCTCTGTAAAGCAACAGTTCCATTGACAGAAAAACAGGCCCAGAGCATAATACTACACCACCATGCTTGATGGTAGGACGGTGTTCCTGGGATTAAAGGCCTCACCTTTTCTCCTCCAAACATATTGCTGGGTATTGTGGCCAAACAGCTACATTTTTGTTTCATCTGACATCACATGGACAAAGATAAGACCTTCTGGAGGAAAGGTCTGTGGTCAATATGATCTTTTCAAATGTGATTTCAGTCCAAACGCAACCCTGTATGAGACTTTTTTGTCAGCTTTGGGCGAACTATGTCATTCATGAGCAGCCCGCCAATGAAACTGAATACTTCACAGCACAACATCTGGTTTTGGAAAGCAAAGTCTATTATCGACAGCCAAATGGGTTATACTTTATAGCACCTTTCTACCTTCAAGGTACTCAAAGCGCTTTGACACTATTTCCACATTCTCACACACACATTTACACTGATGGCGGGAACTGCCATGCAAGGCCCTAAGCACAACCTATCAGGAGGAAGGGTGAAGTGTCTTGCCCAAGGACACAATGGATGTGACAAGGTTACTTTATTTATTTTTACATAAAAACACACTCATTTTCAAGGTGTGATGACCATATCTATTTTAAATGGGCTATACCTGTATAGCGCTTTCCTACCTTCAAGGTAGTCAAAGCGCTTTGATGCTATTTCCAAATCCACCCATTCACACACACATTCACACACTGATGGCGGGAGCTGCCATGCAAGGCTCTAACAACGACCCATCAGGAGCAAGGCTGAAGTGTCTTGTCCAAGGACACAACGGATGTGAGAAGGTGGATAGAAGGTGGGGTTTGAACCAGGAACCCTCAGGTTGCTGGCACGGCCACTCTCACAACTGTGCCACGCCCCCATAATAAATAGAATGCTTCTTACCATTAATGCGACTTCTGGTGCTACATGGTTTTGCTGATGGCTTTGTAGTCTGGTTGATACGTGGTTATTTTTAACACTGTGATTACCAGAGTAGTTATTCTTTACTTATCCCCCCGTATGTTTTTTTTTTGATTGATTGATACTTTTGTTAGTAGATTGCACAGTTCAGTACATATTCTGTACAATTGACCACTAAATGGTAACACCCGAATAAGTTTTTCAACTTGTTTAAGTCGGGGTCCACGTTAATCAATTCATGGTAAAATATTGGGGACTTTTATATTATTTAAAAGTAGTAGCGATTTCCTTGTTTATTTACGGAATCTGGTGAACTTCCTTTGTTTTCACATTATTGAATGAAATTATAAAAATAATAGATTAGATTTATATCGGGCTTTTTCTAGACACTTAAAGCGCTTCACAGAGAACTGAGAACAAGGGATGAAACGGTATCAACATCTCACAGTACAATATTATGACGGTTTTGAGGCCACGGTATAATATCATTGTATTATATATATATATTTTTTTTAAAAAGACTTAAAAATGCCATACTGTGTCAAAAGAAGTGGCAGGAATGTTTAGGATAAACACACTTACTATAATTTCGCCCTTCTCAAATAGTGGAGGCGCGGTGTGATGCCAGGAGGGGGCGAGTGTGACCTCAGGGCCATAATATAATGAAGCAGATGTAGCACTTGGCTTCACTGATACCAAGGTGGGAGACGAGGAAAAGCCGGTGTGTTGGTTCCTTTAATGTTAATAAACTTACAATGTTATGCAGAGATATCCTTATAACAATTTTATAAACAAATTACACACTTTTTAGCCAGGGTGGCCAGTGGGGAGGGAGGGCGCGCAAAATAACTCCTTCCTAGGGGAAGCGTAACAGAACATATTTAAGAAGCACTGCTGTAGTTGAACACAAACATAATGCTAAAATGTTCTAATCATAGTTATTACTAAATTTTTTTATTTTATTTTTAAATGCAAAGAATTGTTCAGAAACATCCACTGTTTCAAGCAAATATTTAAAAAAAGAACTTACAGTTGATGCCTTTAAAGTAAAAATGTAAACAATGTTCACTCTAGTATCTTTCAACGTTTACTTTCTGAGAACCACAGTGGACATGTTTATATTAGTTTGGAAAATGCTGTTTCTCAAAAAGCAAACTAACAATATAACCTTTAATAATGTAACTGATGTTTGGCTTCAAATATATTTTCTGGGTGACAGTTTGTAAAGCGGCGACTTGTCTAGGGTGTACCCTGCCTTCCGGATGTTCTCCCTAAATGTGGTTGTCATTATTGTTTGGTGTGGGTTCACAGTGTGGCGCATATTTGTAACAGTGTTAAAGTTTTTTATACGGCCACCCTCAGTGTGACCTGTATGGCGGTTGACCAAGTATGCTTTGCATTCACTTGTTTGTGTGTAAAGTCCGTATATAGTATGTGACTGGGCCGAAACAATGTTTGTATGGAGGAAAAGCGGACGGGACGACAGGTTGTAGAGGACGTTGAATGTAGTGCCTTTAAGGCACGTCCCAAATGATGTATTTTGGGTAGAAATCGAGAGAAATTCGGGAGAATGGTTGCCCCGGGTGATTTTCGGCAAGGGCACTGAAATTCGTGAGTCTCCCGGGAAAATCAGGAGGGTTGGTAAGTATGAGTATTAGCGGTGAATGCGGCGTTTTAATACCGGCGGGCCACCTCTAATGTTAATTTGATATTGCCTCAAGGGCCAAATTAAATTACACGGTGGGCCAAATTTGGCCCACGGGCCAGAGTTTGACACCCATGGTTTAGGGTGACAGCGAGATGTGATACTTTATTACGTGTACAGTATGAATTCATTAAAAATGCATTTATACCGGCTCAGTGGCCTTCTGGTTAGAGTGTCCGCACTGAGATTGTTAGGTTATGAGTTCAAATCCCGGCCGAGTCATACAAAATACTACAAAAAATGGGAACTTTTGCTTCCCTGCTTGGCACTCAGCATCAATGATTGGAATTGGGGGTTAAATCGCCAAATGATTCCTGAGCGCGGCCCACGCTGCTGCTCACTGCTCCCCTCACTTCTCAGGGGGTGAACAAGGGGATGGGTCAAATATAGATGACATATTTCACCACACCTAGTGTGTGTGTGACAATCATTGGTACTGTACTGTACTGTATATAAAGTCATTTAAATAGCATCACATAACACTTTTATAAATCTGATAACATTCTTTAGCATTAAAAGCACATTTGTCCAAACAATGAGGGTTCCTTTAAAAGGGGACTTGTCTTGATTTTAATCTTCATTTAACAATCTTCCTTGTGGTCCAGATCATATGCATTGGATTTGCCTTTGTATACATTTGCATACATGTTGCACATTTTTAAACCTCTTTGAGTATGTTTGCAAAATATTCCTTTTGGAAGGCTGTCCTTTTAGATGAAAATCAGCCCTGTAAACTGTTGAAATATATATCCTGAAAACGAACATCACCACTATATTTTAAGAGTTGAAAATTAACTTTATAGCATAGCTTCCTGCATGTTGGACGTCAGAGTTGTCAATGTCTATGTGGTAAGCCAAACACAGCTTATTTGAAAACTTTACACTAGCTCAGTATGCACACTAACATTACACAATTGGTTGTTTTTTTACTTACAGCTTTCTCTTGTGGTCCTTCAACACAACCAAGTAGTAATGTCAGCAGTTTAGGGTCTAATGAAACTTTTTGATGGGCTATAGTGTCAAAACAGTCCCTTGTAAAACAATACAAATATGTAAGTTTCCTTCTTTTGGAGACAGAAGGCAGGAGGTTATGGTTTGGGAGGCTCCAGGCTGCAGGAGACAGTCTCGGCTCACCTTGAAGCAGGGGAGGAGATGTTGGCCAAAAACATATACTAAAATGACCACATATGTACGTCCACACCGTGCACCCACTTTTAAAAGCATCCTAAATTGTGCGCAAGCTCACATCCAAATACACAAACTCTATGATTTAACCGTTTTGCATTGTTTAGCAAGAGTCTACACATTGGAACAAGATTTATAAGTCAGAAAATGTGAACATTATCATAGGTCCACTTTATAGACAATAAGTGTGAAGATGGTACCATTACGATGTTTTCTGTTGATTTCCTACGCCAAGTTTGTCATCACAGTGATGATGATTCTTAGTTTCAAATAAATAATATATTAGCCATGATCTTTCCTTTTAGGAGAGATCTTGATCCGACACTGCCTCATTCCTTCAAACTTTGCTTTTACGTCTTGACCACACTGGTGGCCCCTTCTTCATCCTATTGGAGAGGGTGTAATTACGATAAAAGCTCACTACAGCCACCTCTTCAACCCATTTTGTTATTTCTCTTCCATCATTAGCGACAATGGTAACGCCATACAATCGCCTCTCTTATCCGATCGATTGTCTCTCTCTGGTTCTCCACCAGATGATGGTCAATTTGCTAACAAAGCTACAGTACCTTTAGATAACCAAAGCAAGTAAGACCAGACATTCACACTGAATGATGTTTCAAATGATGGTAAAGCCAGGACAGAAACTTTATCTACACAACAACACACAAAAAAAAGAAAGAGAGGTAATTTAAGACACGGAATGATCTTACGCAACACAATAACTATTTCTGGTAAATACATCAATGTCAGAGTTATTTGGTGTTGAACCCCAAGATGCAGAGATGGAGGCAGGCATGGAATGTGAAAACATGATTTCATTAAATACTAAGACAAAAACAAAACCAAAAGGGTACAAACACAAAGCGCGCACGAGGCGGATAATCAAACAAAAGGAGCTAGCCTGGGAGCTAGAAAATAACGAACAGGAGCTTAGTGTGGAAGCTAGTGGGTAGCTAACAGGCAAACAGAAGTTGTACTTGTATAATGAAAAATAAAACGGAAGCAGGGAACAAAAAACAGTAAGCTACAAACATCAACTGAATATAGCTTACCGCTACGCTGCAAAGACAAGGTACGACACGACAGGAGCGATAACACATCACAAGAGCGACTAGACGTGATATCGACAAGACAATACAATGATCCAGCAACTGAAACAAGACAAAGCAGGTACAAATAGAAGCAGGCTGATTGGCAACGGGTGTGGCCAGGTTCCAATCAGCCGCAGCTGAGGAGGAACACAGCACTCAGGGAACAAGACAGGAAGCTGACGAAATAAGAGCACTAGACAGGAACTAAAGACAGGAGATACTAAACACAGAGGAAAAAACTAAAACAGACAAATTGTCAGCCTGACAATCAAGTTAAAGTAATGGTGTGAAAATATTTCATTTTAACTAGTAGAATTAGTAGTCAAACAAATACAACAAAAACACTGATTTCTACAGACCACTGCTGGTAAATATCACCCAAAAATGTCATTGTCAAGAGTATGAGTTGATCTGTGTTTAAAAAAAGTGTGTTCAAATGGTTTTACTGTTGATGTTAATTGCACATTAAAGCATCAGTTGCTAGCAATAATTAAACAATCTAAATGATACACTGGGGATAGTATGGACAAGACTGTTATGCTTAGCTATGATATATAGTATTACATGTCAAGAAGATTCGGAAAGTGCGCCAATTCAATTTAACATTGGTGTGTGGTTATTCATGTATTTGGCCAGAACACCATGAATTACAAATTGTACTCAAATCCAATATTTGGTGATCCATCTTCGTTTTATTTCAGTGCAGCACATTTTAATGATTAAGTCTAATGATTTGGCTGAGGACAAAGCTTTCGCTAGTTGATTCAGATGGTCAGTTCACACATTATTACACAGACAATCAAAGCGGTTCCAGAGAATTAGGTTGTAATTTAGATGACAGATGGGACTTAGTAAAGTCTCTATTGGTGTGTTTGTTTCACAACTAAGACTAAAGAGATAATCTGTGACAACATTTTGTCCTGGATCCTAGCCAATGAAAAAGTGTTTCTACATGTATAGCATGTGTTGCATAATGCGCTCATTTGCACACCCCAGTGGGTAGAGTTGTCAAAAACTGTACTCAAGTAAGAGAACGGTTACTTCAGAATAATATGACTCGAGTAAAAGTGATACCATAGCCCTCCAAATAATTACTAGGGTAAGAGTAACTACGTATTCAGTGAAAAAATACTCAAGTACTGAGTAACTGGTGAGTAACTTATGATTTATTCAGTAGCTATGTTTTTAATGGTACTTGCACTACAAACACTGTAGAAACACTGCAAAAACATGTACAACAAAAGATGTACATTTTACGGTCCCATATGACCCGTGTTTTGAAAATTAATTTGAAAAAGTAATTATTACAGTTACGAGTTACTTTGCGAAAAACTTAATTGAATTATTAACGGTAATACTCATTAATAAATTGAATTAATTACTAAGGGAAGTAATTATTGCATTATTTTTTTTTTTTAATACTTTAAAATATCTGGCATATGCAGTTGAGATGTTCCATTAAATCCAGTGTGTGTGATTGTTGCTGCGTGATGTGTGACGCCAGCGCCCAGACAGAGCAGCATTAGCTCAGCTGTGTTTGTTAGCTCAGACTCGTAGTTTGCAGGCAGTGAAGGTAGCTCTGTTGAATCTTTTCACTGGATTGTTTTAACAAGTGATGGTCTGATGAAGCCTCATTAGGCGTCGAAGCAATTGAACCAATTGGTTTGAGAATTTCTCAAAGCTTCACACATGCTTAATGTTTACAGCGATAAGCACATTCGGGAATTGACGTTGCAGAGAATCGAACAAATATGTGGCATAAATAGTAGATGCGTCAACCATGTGTGTACTTATATGTGTGTTGTTGTGTGATGTTGCATCCGTCTATTTGATATCATGTTATTTTAGTGTGGTGCTGATTGTTGTTTTCAGAATCATTCGTAAAAAAATATTTAAAGGCATTGAACTTTCTGTGCTTCTGCTGCTGTCTTGTTGACATACAACCATGTCAAATGTAGTGTGCTGGGTTACACCAAACATGTCACTAACGGTTTTGTAGCGTACATAAAAGTAGATTAATCATTACTAGTAAAAGTACTGGTGTTAGTTACACCGGTATCATTACACTTTAATTCGGAACACTGCTTATGATGCTACAACAGGACTAACGTTAACATAAGCGCAGCTAAAACAGAAAAAAACATGTAAAACTTACCCCAACATGTTTTCTGTAGTTGGAAGTGGACTTCTTGTAGGCTGAAATTTTGTGAAATGATATTGATATGATATTGCAGCTCTGTTTTTGTAGTTTATGAGGAAAATATTAAATGAAGAAGTGAGATGCCTCTTCCGACAGTGAGTCGCTGTCGTTTTCTTCACTGCTGCAAGATTACAATATCAATATGTCAATTTTTAAACTGGAAGTAGCAATATTTTTGAGTGCAATTTTGTGACTGCCAGGCTCGGTTTGAGTAAAAACGTACTCGGGGTTGGATTTGATTTGTGACATGTAACAGAGGCCGCGGGAAAAAGTGTTTTTAACAAACCAAAACAATAAGCGTAATTGCACGCAGTAATCCATAGATTAATGTAGCAACCTGAATAAAACTCAATGTAACAGAGTAAAAGTAGTGTTTTTCTTTAAAAAAATACTCAATTAGAAGTAAAAAACACAGGAGGAAAATGGAAGCCCACCTGCAGAGCAACAACACCAAGGAGGTATGGAAAGGAATAAAAGACATGACCAACTTCAGACCCAGTAACCCTTCGGCTGACGGTGATGCCTCTCGAGCGGGGGAGTTAAACAGCTTCTTCGCCCGATTTGAGAGAAAAACACCTGCAGCCGTCACAACACTCACACCCAACACCCACAGCAGCTGCATCCTTATACTGGAGGAGCATGAGGTGAGACGCACACTGAAGGCAGTGAACCCGAGGAAGGCTACGGGCCCAGATGGAGTCCCGGGACAGGTACTAAGAGACTGTGCAGACCAGCTGGCCGGAGTATTTACGAAGATCTTCACCCAGTCCCTCTCCCAGGCCGTCATCCCATCATGCCTGAAGACCTCCACAATAATCCCGGTGCCGAAGAAGAACTCTGTCAGATGTCTGAATGACTACCGTCCAGTTGCACTTACACCTATAGCTATGAAGTGGTTCGAGAAGCTGGTACGGACCCATATCACCTCAGTCCTCCCTCCCGAGCTCGACCCACACCAGTTTGCCTACAGAGCCAACAGGTCCACAGAGGACGCCATCGCCACAGCCCTACACTCCTCCCTGGGTCACCTGGAGACGGGGGGGAGCTACGTGCGGCTGCTTTTTGTGGATTATAGCTCGGCATTTAACACCATTATTCCTGATAGACTGGTGTCCAAACTGTCAGACCTGGTTCTCTCGAACTCCATCTGCATGTGGATTAAGGACTTCTTATCCAACCGCCCCCAGAGGGTGCAGTTGGGTCGCCACATGTCATCAAGCCTGCACCTCAGTACCGGCTCTCCACAAGGCTGCGTGCTGAGCCCCCTTCTCTACTCCATCTACACATACGACTGCACACCTGCCCACTCCAGCAACTCCATCATCAAATTTGCGGATGACACCACCTTAGTGGGGCTCATCTCGGAGGGAGACGAGGCTGCATATCGGGATGAGGTGGAGAAGCTGTCGGATTGGTGCAAAGTCAACAACCTGGCCCTGAACACCTCCAAGACCAAGGAGCTGGTCATAGACTTCAGGAGGAAAAAAACGGACATCCTGCCCCTGATCATCAGTGGTGACTGTGTGGAGAGGGTCTCCGACTTCCGCTCCCTGGGAGTCCACCTGGCCGACGACCTATCCTGGAGCACCAACACCACGGCTACCATCAAGAAGGCACACCAGAGACTGCACTTCCTGAGAATACTCAGGAACAACCACCTCTCTCAGGAACTGCTGGTGTCCTTCTACCGGTGCTCCATTGAGAGCATCCTGACCTACTGCATCTGCGTGTGGTTCAGCAGCTGCACGGCCGCAGAGAGAACGGCGCTCCAGAGAGTCATAAAGTCCGCCCAGAAGTTAATCGGATGCCCCCTACCCCCCCTGGCTGACCTGTACAGCTCCCGCTGTCTCAGGAAAGCACAGAGCATCCTGAAAGACCCATTCCACCCTGGGCACAGCCACCTGGAACTGCTACCCTCAGGCAGACGCTACAGGGTGCTAAAAGCGAGCACCAATAGACTAAAAAATAGCTTTTACCCAAGAGCCATAGTAGCACTAAACAGGCACTGAGTGAGCACAATATGTCCATCATGTCCTCATGTGTAATGTTTAAATGTTTTTCTATTTTTTCGGACTACAATGTGCAATAATGTTTTATGTATGTGTGTATATGTATTCATATGCATGCAGATATGCATCTGTGTGGATACATATACATATACATAGATACATCTGTCATCTCTATCTTTTTTTTTTTTACTATTTATACTACCATATTGTATATGCACCTTAGGAGGAGCTGCTCCAATTTCGTTGTTCTTTGAACCTGTTCATTGCAATAATGACAATAAAACTCTATTCCATTCTATCTATTCTATTCTAAAAATTACCTTATTTTCTAGACTAAAAGTGGCTACTTTTTCCTACGCTTTGAACTTTAGGGCCTAGAAAACGGTGCGGCTAAATAATATATGTTTTTCTCTGCAAACAGCCGTAATGTTTTGCATTCAAAAATTGTTTTCATATATTACGACAGAGAAACTTCAAAAAAGTGTGTTATTGTTTGTGCTATGGCATCATCTTTTGGAGGAGTTCGCCCACTGCGTGTGCTGCGGGTTGCAGGTTTACAGTATTTCTTTCTGTTCAGTGCCTTGAACCGGAAGTAAAAGTTGTCTATGGCCTTTCTACTCATATGGATTCTTCATTCATTATTCCAAGCAACACATCTAAGTTTTGCCAAACTAAAGCAATACATACTTACCGGTACTAAACCCTCACATGTTCGATAGCGGTATTTTCATGCATATTTGTTCTTGCTATCTTAGTTTAATCAAGCTACCGTTGTTAGCATTAGCTAATATGCTAACATGTTTTGGAGTGTGTGTTATTATTATGAACTTACAATTGCATTCTTTTTGTATTGTTTTAGTTTCGTCACCGTGGACTTCTTGAGTCTGTTTAGATGATTAGAGGGTTAGTTTCTGCAGATAGTGGTTCCATGACGATGACTTCTGTTTTGTTTGATCAGCCATTTTACTAGTGTGTGAATGTGAGTGTGAATGTTGTCTGTCTATCTGTGTTGGCCCTGCGATGAGGTGGCAACTTGTCCAGGGTGTACTCCGCCTTCCGCCCGATTGTAGCTGAGATAGGCACCAGCGCCCCCTGTGACCCCAAAGGGAATAAGCGGTATAAAATGGATAGACGGAGGGATGTTACAGGCACCGTTTGGAAACAATAGGGTATGCAAATAAATCTTTACAAAATCTTTTTGTGTAAATAAGTCACTTCACAATGCATATATCTGCGGCTTATAGTCTAATATATTGGAATTGTTTTTTTCCTCTAAAATTGAGTGGGTGCAGCTTATATAGCGACGCACTCTATTGTCTGAAAAATATAGTAAGTTGAATTAAAACTTATCTGACAAAAAGTTACTTAAGAGACTGTACATGGTACTACCCACCTTTGGGATATAACGGTAATACAAATACTGTGATATTTCGGTTACGGGGTGGGGGGGTTTAAGTTTTACCGCAAAAATTCAAAAGATCTCATGGAAACCGTGTGAAGTTCTTTAGTTACTTCCCTTTGAGGCATTTATAGATGTAAAAATTGTCATTTTTAAAAAGTAATACGAAGCTGTAGTCGCACGTAGGACTCATCACGCTCAAAAATAACACTAAAAACACACAAATATGACACAATCACACACAGGCAATATGAGAGTCAGGCATCTGCGTTCACACGTCAATAATAGGGAACAAAAAGAACTGCTGCATGACTGACAGAGCCAGTCTCCAAATTGTAAGCCTTTACCCACTGTATACTGCCTGTGCAGACACATTTAACAAGTAGACATCTTTTCCGCTACATCATAATTTCAAACACACCTACACAATGCCAAATTTAAGGGAAAGGGAAATATTTCTGCTAAATTAGTTATGCTAATTACAGAGCAGCTCTCCAGGGAGAGGCGGCGCTAAATGGCTTTTCATTCTTTTCGCCTGGAAAGAGCCATTGGAGAGTGCCAGACAGAGCACAATGAAAGGAGCACAAGGAATTGAAAAAAAAAAAAGGAAGAAAAAAACAAAACAAGAGACCTGCGGGGACTGCAGGTCCCACTGCCAACTGGGAGAAGTTAACAATAGAAATGTTTTTTCCTGAGTCTTTGAAACCAGCTTTTGAAAATGCATGTAAACATCTTAATCTAATATTGTTTAACTTTTTAAAAGTCCTGCTATATTGGATAATCATCGGAGTCGGTATTCTCTACATGCATGGCGAACTAACGGTTCAGACCTTAACAACAACAAATTCACAAAAGAAGTCGAAGCCTCAGGGAAGGGGGCATGTTTACATCAAATAAACGAGACACATTCTGGCTACAAAAGCTAAAGTAAGTCAGAAAATGTTAAAGTACTTTGTATTGAAATAATAAAAACCTGTTTTGTCAGTGGAAGAAGATCATGGAAGAAGACTGTTTGTTATAAGGGTGTTTTGATCAGTTTTGTGCTGCCAATTCTAATACCAATCATCCATAAGTAGGATCAGCTGATACCAATCACATGTATTACCTGCTAATTTCAATTACAATTATAATCAGAAAAATACACATAAATGCAGTATAACAATATCAACACAATATTCATACTTTTTTTTCATTTCTCTTTAGCTATGTACAAATATTTGAGCAAAATAAAGTTGATAGTAAACAATATCTAAACTCAAGTAAAAACCACTATCAGCTCCTCTGTTTTTTGCCTTCAAACTCCTCCTGTGTCCAGCGACATATTCCCAGAATTTGTCAACAATAAACAAACTAATATCCCTGTAGTATCCATTATATACTGTCACTAACCTTGGGATCATATGGATCAAAACAAACTTCCCTGACGTGTATGCCTGACTGTTTCACAGCAACAAAGCCCTGTTAGTGTTATTAATCTACCGGTACTTGTTAATTTCCTGTTAATGACTGATTACTTTCTGTTGTAACGCACTTCCATCAAGACTTCTTAAAGTTTAAATGCTAGTTTAGCGACTCGTATGCCTTCCTGACTGCATCTATTTGTTTTTACTCAGTGTGTAACATGTTTAGCTTCACCCTTTAATGATAACGGTAATTGTAATCAATAAAGTTTATTTGCCACAATGGGGGTGTGGATTATTAATTTAGGGGAATGGCTCCATACTGTGTATGAACATAGACAGTTAGCTGCTAAGTGACACAAATAAATACAATTACAGGCAAGGAGTATCCTCTTTTGTCAAGCTTTTGTTGCCATCATGCATGCTAACATGGGCAGCTGATCAGGTAGTGAAAGGCTGCACAACTAAACAAGTCAATATGAAAGACAAACAGCACGTTGGCCAGCTCGATGGAAAATTTGAGTAAAAAAACATGATGGTAAAGTCAATTGACAAAGTACTATGCACAGAGTTTTTACTGCAGGGGGAATTCATAACACAAACTGCAATGTTGGGAGGCGATATGTCATAACAAGGGAGTAATGTACTGTGCCTAAACAGATTCTCTCCAATGTGACAAATTAAAAGCGGAGGCACTTATCATGTTTGGAATATATCTCTGAGCCTAAAGGAAGTTTTTAATCCTGGAAGGTACGACTTTTGGAACGCAGTCTCGGTTACTGCAATTGGAGATCTACGTCTGTAATGACAGATAACAGCAGTTGCAACCAGACATATGAAATGACTTACAAGAAATATTTCAAATACCAAATGCCAACAGAGTCACAATGTAATCATTGAGCTAAAGACACACAGGTACCTTCCTCATGCTGCTGCGGTGTGAAAATGGCTTCACAGAGCGCTTATAAATCAGGGTCATTGCAAGTGTCCTAGGGATACTTGCCACACACCAAAACATAAACATTGTAAATTTAAATCTCTTAGCATCTCCAATCCCAGGTACTTGAAGATCCAATTCACACTGCATTCCCCTCAAACAGAGTTTTATTGCAGGTCCCTCTCCAATATGGGGTCATAAGCAGAGGCCAGGTTTATGTCTTTTAATTAGTACACGGTTGCCATAGTAGTATCCAGCTGGAATACAATCACTCCCCTTTTCACACATAAACAATGATACCCGTAAAGAATAGCGAACAAGAGGGAGCGTGATTAGAAAAGAAAAGAGAAAATGTCCAACAAAATATAACCCAGAGTCTTATTTATTACTTTTATTATCAACATGTGACCTGTTCTAGGGTATGATAGGCAAGACAAACAACTGCATATTGGAAGGTAATGGGCCACAATAATTGGTGTGTGTATTTTTGGATACTCATCTTACCTGAAATTAGGTGCTGAGGCCCATTCCAGAGCGAGGCATGCCAAGTCCACAGCAGCATAAACCAGCAAAAAGAAAATGGTCACAATACTGGCAATTGTGTTGAGCTTCCCCGAAAACAGCACGAGCTACAGCGAATGAAAAAAAGAAGACAGAGAGGAATAAATAAAAGAGAAGAGAAAAAACTCTAAGCAAAAACATTGCAATGAAACAGACCATTATGAAAAGAGAAGTTTAGGGGAGGCTGAGTTTAGACTGTTGTAGCTCACCAAAGTGGGTAGCAATCATTTTATTACAGCTTCTAAGGAAAGGGTGTCCAAACTTTTGGACCCGGGGGCCACATTGAGCTGAAGAAATTCGGCTGGGGGCCGAAAGTTGACGGCATGTAAAGCAACAATATATATACACATATATATATAGCCTATACACTAGAGATGCACGGATAGGCAATTATATCATCCGCAACCGCATCGCCAAAGTCGTCATCCACCCGCCGTCCACCCGGACCAACCTTTTTATCAGAACCGCAACCGCCCGCCACCCGCCCGCTGAAATACATCAGAGGTCGGCCACCTTTACCACTCACAGAGCTATTTAAACCTGTTTGAAGACAATGGGAACCGCTAACGTTCTCGCGAATATCCAATGGCGTTCATCCTGATGACAAGAATATGGGCGTGCTGTGAATCCTTTGTATCCGTGACACATACTGAATATATTTTACACCCCCGCGCCCCCAACCCGGCCCACCTTACCGACACACGGGGGGTGGTAGGGTTTGCTGCTAGCGGGGTGTATAAAATAGTCAGGATTTGTCTAGGATACAAAGGATTCTGGGTATTTGTTGTGTTACGTTTATGTTGTGTTACTGGGAGGATGTTCTCCCGAAATCTGTTTGTCAATCTTGTTTGGCGTGGTTTCACAGCGTGGCGCATATTACTAAAAGTGTTAAAATTGTTTATATCACAACCATTAGTGTACTCTGTGTCACCCAGTATGCCTTGCAGTCGTGTGCGTGTTGCTGCGGAAGCCACACACAACATGTTGCTGGACTGAGAAGCAGATTGTACATGCTGTTGAAGGCGACAAAGTCAATGGCTTCATAGCACGCCCTAATACTTATTAACTGGGTGACTGCCGGCAGTCATTCTAGAGAATATTAGCGTTTCATATTGTCTTCTTCGCTTTGAGACACGGGTCTTAAATGGCACTTTGAATGGTAAAGGATACCGATCCCAGAACCATGTATATTAAATATTTCCGGATGGTTCAACCGCCACCCGCCCAAATCTAATTAAAATCTATTTTTTCGTCATGTCACCCGCCCGACCCGCGGTTTATCCGCGGACTCCGCGGATGAGACCGCAAACCGCGCATCTCTCTACTATACACATATATCCATCCATCTATTTTCAACTGCTGATTCCCTTTTGCGGTTGCGGGGGGCGCTTGTGCCTATCTCAGCTGCATTCAAGCAGAAGGTGGCGTACACCCTGGACAAGTCGCCACCTCATCGCAGGGCCAACACAGATCGACAGACAACATTCACACTCATGTTCACACACTAGGGCCAATTAAACTCAGGAAATATGTCCCTGGACTTTAAATATGACCAATGTATGACGCTGTAACTACTTTGTATCAGATTGATACCCAAACGTGTGGTTTCATCCAAAAAAAATGTAAAGCTTCCCAACAACTGAAGAATACATGTTTATTACATTTCAACAGAGGTGTGGATGAAACATTTTAAAACAGAAAGTAAGCAGATATTAACAGTAAATGAACAAGTAGATTAATGATGCATTTTCCACTGCTAGTCCCTCATAATTTTGACAAAATAAATGAATAAGAAATGACACAATATGTTATTGCATATGTAAGCAGCAAAATTAGGAGCCTTAGTATGCTGACTACTAAAAGACAAGTTGTCGAGTGTGTTCGCTATGTTATTTAAGGAAAACAATGTCCTTGGATTGCAAAAAACATATGTTTAATGGACCATAAGATTTTTTTGTTGCCAATAATGCCTTTTTTCTGTGAACCCTTTATTTAGAAAAGTATGTAAAATTAACCCTCCTTGACCCCGAGAGGAACAGGCGGTAGGAAATGGATGGATGGAACCGGTACTTTTTAGAGGCGGTATAGTACCGTTTATGATTTATTAGTATCGCAGTACTTTACTAGTACCGGTATACTGTACCAACCTAAATCAAACTATTACAGATGTACAACACATTACTTAAACTACTTCAACTGAAACAACCCCAAACCCCCATACAGCATACTTGCCAACCCTCCCGGATTTTCCGGGAGACTCCCAAAATTCAGCGCCTCTCCCGAAAACCTCCCGGGACAAATTTTCTCCCGAAATTCTCCCGAAATTAAGGCGGAGCTGGAGGCCACGCCCCCTTCAGCTCCATGCGGACCCGAGTGACGTGTCGACAGCCTGTTTTCACGTCCGCTGTGGGAAGTGATTCAATTATAAATAAAGATTTCTACACATAATGCGATGAGTGGCGACTTGTCCAGGGTGTAACTCGCCTTCCGCCCGATTATAACTGAGATAGGCAACAGCGCCCCCCACGACACCAAAGGGAATAAGCAATAGAAAATGGATGTATGGATAGCTGTAAATATACTCCTCCCCTCTTAACCACGCCCCCAACAACGCCCCACCCCCAAACACGCCCCTCGTCCTCGTCTTTAGCTTCCTCAGCAAACACACGTGTCATCTTAGAGGTGTCTTTGGGGTCATCATCGTGTTGGAAAATTGCCAAGTGGCCCAGTTTCAAACAGGAAGGGATCAAGCTCTGCTTCAAAATGGCACAGCATATGTTGGAACTTGATGTCACAGCTCCCAGTGACAACAGCAGTCATGTTTGGCTGTGGTACTTACTTGTGTTGCCACCTTTTTAGACACTAGTGTTTGTGTGTTGAGTAACTTTCTGTGGATTGGTCATCCATCCATCCATCCATCCATCCATTTTCTACCGCGTATTCCCCATGGGGTCGCGGGGGGCGCTGGTGCCTATCTCAGCTACAATCGGGCAGAAGGCGGCGTACACCCTGGACAAGTTGCCATCTCATCGCAGTGGATTGGTAATCTACATCTAAAATCGTTCAGCCTTCCCGGTAAGGTCTATTCACGTTTACTGGAGAGGAGGCCACGCCGAATAGTCAAACCTCGGATTCTGGAAGAACAGTGTGGTTTTCGTCCTTGTCGTGGAACAGCTCTATACTCTAGGCAGGGTCCTTGAGGGTGCATGGGAGTTTGCCCAACCAGTCTATATGTGGTTTGTGGACTTGGAGAAGGCATTTGACCGTGTGCTTTGGGAAGTCCTGTGAGGAGTGCGCAAAAAGTATGGGGTATCGGACTGTCTGATTGTGGCTGTCTTCTCCCTGTATGATTGGTGTCAGAGCTTGGGCCGCATAAGTCGGACCCGTTTTCAGTAAGAGTCGGACTCCTCCAGGACTGCCCATTGTCACCGATACTGTCCATAACTTTTATGGACAGAATTTATAGGTGCAGACAGGGCATTGAGGTGATCTGGGTTGGTGGCTGCAAGATTAGATATTTAATTTTGGCAAATTACAAACCCCGTTTCCATATGAGTTGGGAAATTGTGTTAGATGTAAATATAAACGGAATACAATGATTTGCAAATCCTTTTCAACCCATATTCATTTGAATGCACTACAAAGATAAGATATTTGAAGTTTAAACTCATAAACTATGTTTTTTTGCAAATAATAATTAACTTAGAAATTCATGGCTGCAACACGTGTCAAAGTAGTTGGGAAAGGGCATGTTCACCACTGTGTTACATCACCTTTTCTTTTAACAACACTCAATAAACGTTTGGCAACTGAGGAGACTAAGTGTTGAAGCTTTGAAAGTGGAATTCTTTCCCATTCTTGTTTTATGTAGCACTTCCGTCGTTCAACAGTCCGGGGTCTCCGCTGTCGTATCCTACGCTTCATAATGCGCCGCACATTTTCGATGGGAGACAGGTCTGGAATGCAGGTGGGCCAGGAAAGTACCCGCACTCTTTATTTACGAAGCCACGCTGTTGTAACACTTGTCTTGCTGAAATAAGCAGGGGTGTCCATGATAACGTTGCTTGGATGACAACATATGTTGCTCCAAAACCTGTATGGACCTTTCAGCATTAATGGTGCCTTCACAGATGTGTAAGTTACCCATGCCTTGGGCACTAATACACCCCCATACCATCACAGATGCTGGCTTTTGAACTTTGCGCCTCTGACAATCCGAATGGTTATTTTCCTCTTTATTCTGGAGGACACCACTTCCTCTGTTTCCAAATATAATTTCAAATGTGGACTCGTCAGACCACAGAACACCTTTCCACTTTGCATCAGTCCATCTTAGGTGAGGTCAGGCCCAGCCAAGCCGGCGGCGTTTCAAGATATTGTTGATAAATAGCTTTGGTTTTGCATAGTAGAGTTTTAACTTGCACTTATAGATGTAGCGACCAACTGTAGTTACTGACAGTGGTTTAATGAAGTGTTCCTGAGCCCATGTGGTGATATCCTTTACACACTGATGACGGTTTTTGATGCAGTACCGCATCAAAAACCGTCAAAAGTCTGTCGTATCATCGCTTACGTGCAGTAATTTCTCCAGATTCTCTGAACTTTTTGATGATTTTACGGACCGTAGATGGTAAAATCCCTAAATTCCTTGCAATGGCTCGTTGAGAAATGTTGTTCTAAAACTGTTCGACAATTTGCATACAAAGTGGTGACCCTCACCCAATCCTTGTTTGTGAATTACTTAGCATTTCATGGAAGCTGCTTTTATATCCAATCATGGCACCCAACTGCTCCCAATTAGCCTGCACACCTGTGTGATGTTCCATATAAGTGTTTGATGAGCATTCCTCAACTTTATCAGTATTTATTGCCACCTTACCCAACTTTGTCATGTGTTGCTGGCATCAAATTCTAAAGTTAATGATTATTTGCAAATAAAAATGTTTATCAGTTTGTACATCAAAAAAGTTGTCTTCGTAGCATATTCAACTGAATATGGGTTGAAAATGATTTGCAAATCATTGTATTCCGTTTATATTTACATCTAACACAATTTTCTAACTCATATGGAAACGGGGTTTGTATATGGTCCTGATGGCTTCATCTGGCCTGGATTTTCAGCTCTCAGTGGATCGTTTTCAGCCGAGTGTGAAGCGACTGGGATGTAAATTAGCACTTCCAAGTCCGGGTCCATAGTTCTCACCCGTAAAAGGGTGGAGGGCCATCTCTGGGTTGGGGAAGAGATCTTGCCCCAAGTGGAGGAGTTCAAGTACCTCGGAGTCTTGTCCATGAGTGAGGTAAGAGTGGATGATGAGCTCGACAGGCGGATCGTTGCGGCGTCTTTAGTAATGCGGACACTGTATCGATCCATTGTGGTAAAGAAGGAGCTGAACCTGAAAGCAAAGCTCTCAGATTACCGGTCGATCTACATTCCCATCCTCACTTATGGACATATCATTGGGTTAAGACCGAATGGACAAGATCATAGGTACAAGCGGCCAAAATTAGTTTCCTCCGTCAGGTGACAGAGCTCTCCCTTAAAGATAAGGTGAGAAGCTCTGTCATCCAGGTGGAGCTCAAAGTAAAGCCCCTGCTCCTCCACATCGAAAGGAGCCAGATGAGGTGGTTTGAAAATGTGGTCAGGATGCCACGCGGACTCCTCCCTCGGGAGGTGTTTAAGGCATGTCCGAACGGTAGAAGGCCACGGGGAAGACCTAGGACACGTTGAGAAGACTCAATGTCTTCTCAACTTAATGTCTCTCGGCTGGCCTGGGAACACCACGGGAGAGGGAAGTCTGGGCCTCTGGCACCGCGACCAGACCTCGGATAAACGGAAGAAAATGGATGGATGGATGGATCTAAAATCGCCAGAGGCAGTATACTGACAATATATTAACATTTTAAATCTGTAGGATTGTCCTATTAGAAGATACACTGTAAAAACGGTTGCTAAAATCTAAAAGTTGTACTTACTTTTGTGAGATAAAATGCATTAGCTAATCACCTTTTGTTCTGTTTATCTTGTTATCTCAAGAACACGGTATACTTAGTTGCAACTGGTAACGGTCTCAAACCAAATAACCTGTGGGGCTATTCAGGGGTTAATTCTGCGACCCCTAATGTTCAGTTTGTACATGCTGCCATTTGACCATCTACTACGCAGCTACAACTTGTACAAGTATGCAGATGACACTCAGATCTATGTGTCACTGATGGGATGTGGACACCGGCCTGCTGATTCACTTGGTCATTGATTGAAACAGGTCAGTGTGTGGTTGAAAAAAAAATTTCTTCAGCTAAACTCAGACCAAACTGGATTCATTGTCAGTGGCCCACAGAAGCATTGGGAATATATTCAGTCATCTTGAGACCATCTTTTTGAAAATTAATGATAAAGTTAGAAAATTAGGGGAAATAATTAACTTTAACAGCCACATTAAGTCAATAATATCAGCAACATTTACCGTTAAGAAACCATGACGAAGAGACACTAATGCCTTTGTCTCAAGCAGGTTAGACTACTGTAATCCCCTTCTTGTAGGGCTCTCTAAAGTACTGAGCTGCAGTACATCCAGAATGCTGCTGCTCAAGTATTGACCAATGCCAGGAAATGCGACCATATTTGTCCAATGCTCAGGTCATTTCAGAAAATAGACTTTAAAACAGCAGTGCTTGCATACAAGTCGAATGCAAAAGTACATCTCGGACATGTTAGAACCATATGAACTATTTCAGGTCTCTTGCTGGTGGCCCAAATCAAAACTAAACATGGTGAGGCTGCATTTCAGTTGTATGAGCCTAATTCGGAACAGTCTTCTAGAAAATGTGGAAAAAGGCCTCACATTTGACAATGTTTAAATCCAGGCTTCCATTTAGCTGAGCATATGACAGCTGATTGATTGATTGATTGATTGATTGATTGATTGATTGATTGAAACTTTTACTAGTAGATTGCACAGTGCAGTACATATTCCATAAAATTGACCACTAAATGGTAACACCCAAATAAGTTTTTCAACTTGTTTAAGTCGAGGTCCACATTAATCAATTCATGGTAAAGCTAAACTATTTTATCAACACACTTTGTTTTTATCGAATTAATTATTGACTATTTTATTGATATTTTAAAATGTATGATTTTTTTTACCGTCTTATAGTCGTATGCATCCATAAAGCACGTTTAATTGCCCTGCCTCCAACTCTCCTACGCCTTCCTTTTCTTCGTGTCGATGCCTTACAAAAAGGCCGAATATTAAAACTCTTTTTAAGATTCATGTTTGTTCTATGCTCGTATTAAACAAAAATCCACATTAAGTAAGCTGAAAAGCTGCATGTTGCTTCGGAGTCGCAGGTTTCTGTAGCGGTAACTACTACTAAATACAAGTATTGAGAGATATTTTATATCGACGTGTTTTTTTCCCAATAGTTGCACTTGGTAAAATATGTACAGTATTTCAGACTCTGATGAGTATGTTTCATCTTTCATTGTCACTATTATGTTTACATAAAAAAAGCTTCGCTGAGCTTGACTGAGTAATAGTTGAGCGTCTGAGGCGAGATTACAATAAGATTTTGTCATCAGTAAATAATTCGAATGGTGGAACATGCAGAGAGAGCAAGAAGACGAGAGTCAATGGTCTCTGAGGAGCTAACGATTTCCATCTAATTTCTCCCCTTCTACTCAAAGACAGTTCAAATGGGTTAAAAAGACAAGAGT
This sequence comes from Nerophis ophidion, assembly GCF_033978795.1. NCBI lineage: Eukaryota > Metazoa > Chordata > Actinopteri > Syngnathiformes > Syngnathidae > Nerophis > Nerophis ophidion. Next base: position 29,291,217 of record NC_084623.1, on the reverse strand, counting down.
GGGACTGGCGAAGAGAGAGATAAACGGAGAGCACAAATAATAATAGACCATTCAGCCTCTTCCACTCTCAAACAATATTGACGTTTTTGTCAGGCCTCTTTTTCACCAAAGATTTTCTCTTTCCTCTCTGCCAATATTGCAGTATTCAGACTAAACAGACTGTAAACCATTTCAAAGACACAGTAGCTTATTCGACAAAAATCCCTGACAATCTTTTCTGCATACTTTTTCATTTAAATTATTTTTCATTTAATCTTGTATTTTTCCATTGATTATTATGATGGGCTTCACGGTGGGAGAGGGGTTAGTGCGTCTGCCTCACAATACGAAGCTCCTGCAGTCCTGGGTTCAATCCCAGGCTCGGGATCTTTCTGTGTGGAGTTTGCATGTTCTCCCCGTGAATGCGTGGGTTCCCTCCGGGTACTCCGGCTTCCTTCCACTTCCAAAGACATGCACCTGTGGATAGGTTGATTGGCAACAGTAAATTGGCCCTAGTGTGTGAATGTGAGTGTGAATGTTGTCTGTGTATCTGTGTTGGCCCTGCGATGAGGTGGCGACTTGTCCAGGGTGTACCCCGCCTTCCGCCCGATTGTAGCTGAGATAGGCGCCAGCGCCCCCCGCAACCCCAAAAGGGAATAAGCGGTAGAAAATGGATGGATTATGATGATACCTGGTAATTTGATGGGCTGATCTATTTTACATAGAAGCTGTTTTCTAGTTCTTAAACAAGTAAACAAGTGTCGGCACAAATCGCCTGACTAGTTTTGTACAGACCTGGATTTGTAAAATTCCTTCAGATTGAGACTCTTCTGGCTAGGTGCATTACAGGATCAATCAATAAATCTATCAGAGGTTGTTTATACATCCCTTAATTACAGTGCTTCAACAGACTTCACAAACCACAATAACAATACCTGATCTAAACCCACATTCGGGCAAGGAAAAACTCCAAAAGCCCAAGCCAGGAAAAAAAGGAAACCTTGGGAAAGGGCCACCACATATGTGGGGACCCAGGAGAGACCTGGGTGACCGGCAGCAATGAATGCCTGGATAATTTTTATATTAATCAATAATGAGAGTTTAGTCACAATTAAAAAAAATGCTGCTCCATCTGGTCTGCGTTAACAAAATTTGAAAACTAGCACACTCATGGTGGAGAGCTACAGAGTTTGCCTTCAATGTATTTCTTGTTAATGGTATTAAAACAAGGATTAAAGCTTGACAAATAAGAAGTTAAAAACCAACCACTTTAATGTGGTATTTAAATGCAAGGATGATTGTTTTCCCCTCTACAATATGAAATTATGGAACCCCTGCACCGCTGCTCTTAAGTAACTGCACTCTTAAGTATTATTTGGGCTTCTCTGCCAACTTCTGATTAATAGTCACTTAAACTACTAACAATGACTGCACTTTATCCTATAGTTACAATACACAGTATTGTAATGAACTAAAATACACTTTTAACACAAATCCCTCGATTTAACACACTTTGAATTTAAGTATGATACTGGGATGTTTATCACTCACTTGTACAAGAAACCAGGAAAGAAGCACAGAGGCCCAGGGGTTGCCACTATTAGATGTCTTCTTAGCAGGAGACAACACCTTACCTAAATGAAAAACAACAAGGAAAACAAATATAATTGGTCACGTAGAAATGATAAAAGATATACAGGTCACCAGATCAACTCAAGACGAAAACTGGAAAAGATTCCCATGCTGTGGAGCACTCTTGGTTGGTTTTGTTTTTGTATATTTTAACCTCTCAGTGTTTTCCATGAATAAAATCAAAATTCAAACACGGTAAAAATTAAATTTTATGTTTGACAAATCATAATTTTTAAGCAAGGTATTGAAAATGTTAATTTTAAAATACAGTAGTGCATTATCTAAATATAAAAAAAATATTTAGAAGTAGAAACAATACTGAAATTGTTTTACTGTTTAAATTGATGTTTTGTTATATTTAGCATGACACATTTGCAGTAATTGATCAAATATATAAACATAAGAGAGTGTCACTGTTCCCTGATATTGTGATAATAAAGTGATATCATTTTACCAACACATATACCTTTTAGTTTACATAGGACAGAGGCAAAACTAACCACGTCATTTATTTTTTATTTAGTGTTTGGTGCAATTAATTAATAATGCTGTATGTAAAAGTGAATGAGCTGATCATGGCTGTGTGGAAAAGTACATAGGTTATAAAGCATTCCAGCATACTTTTTACTAACAAAAAAGGAGTGGAAGTTTACTACCAAACAAGTCATCTCTGGCCAAGGCGTAGAGGATGCGTGAGGCGCCAATGAGGTTGCTCATGGCTGCTGAGAGGGTAGAAGAATAAACTCCAATGGTCACAAAAGGATTCCAGATGTTGATGTCTCTGAGGAAACTGTAATTCTTCTGAAGTAACTCTCTAAAAGGAAAACAAACAGCAATTAATTGTATGTAAACATTGTAAACTAAGATGGATATTTACTAAAACATTGTTCAGATAATCAAGGAATATCTAATGAACACATTGTTATTATTATGTATGAGCCTATTAGATTAGATTAGATTAGATAGTACTTTATTTATTCCGTCAGGAGAGTTCCTTCAGGAAAATTTAAATTTTCAGCACAATCCCATTCAAGTTTAGACAAATATTACAGGGAGACAGAACAGGATCGCTGACGGGTCTGCCGGCTTCCAGCGCCCCTTACAAAAAAGATGAGATACAGGTAAACAAGGAAGGGGGGGGGGATGGGAGAATAAAATAGAAGATTAAAATAAAATTAAAAAATCGGTCTTAGCCTGGGCCCTGGAGAGGAGGTGCAGACTGAGGCCAAGGGAAAAAAACAACTCATAGCCATGGTACACATCCCTCTTACATATGTGTAAGAGGTAAACATCAAACATAAAAGAACACAGAGGACATTAAAGACATTAAAGCAGCAGATACAACCAGACACTTCTACATACAGCTATGAATAAAAAGTAAAAGAAACATAGCCACTGTGGTTGCCTCTGGAGTGTTCCACGCCATCGTCCACTGGGGTGGAGGGAGCATGGCCAGAGACAGGAGCAGACCCAACAAAGCAACCAAGACAGCCGACTCCACTTTCGGCCAGTGTCCAGTCCGCATGGATGAGCGATTATACGTCCAAGGTGACTGAGGTGTCCCGACACCTGTTCAACCAGCCAAGACACCACAAAGCCTCTCCGTCCCAGCGCTCAGTGCTAGCTCCGCAGCCCTGACCCCTCATCCGCATCTCCTTCAGTCCCTCCAAACCGACTCCGGTGTGGCAGAGACCCTGCAGCTGGTCTCCATGGCCAAAAGGCTCCCGGGAGGCAGATCCAGAAGTCCACAAAAAAAGCACCACAGAGGTCACGAAAGTGGCACCCCTTGTCACACAGTCCCAAAGGGTCCCGGACCAAAAGGCAAAAAATATAATAAGACATGAAAACAACAGGGAAACACAAAAGGATGACACAAGAGCACAGAGCTCCTGCCAACAGCAGCCACTACAGCAGCGCCATCTTGGAAAAAAAAAAATGTATCATTAATGCACCAATTGTAGGTTTGTATTTTCAAGTCTTTCAATGTGTGGGGAAAAATCTGCTTCAAACCAAGAAACAAAGGACAGAATACATACAGTATTTATCATTGAAATGCTAAGTGAAATTAGGCTTTGTTTTCTTTAACTAAAAACATAATGCCAATGTAACACATACTGTACCTGTATGTACAAACCCCGTTTCCATATGAGTTGGGAAATTGTGTTTGGTGTAAATATAAACGGAATACAATGATTTGCAAATCATTTTTAACGCATATTCAGTTGAATATGCTACGAAGACAACATATTTGATTATCAAACTGATAAACATTTTTTGGGGGGGAAAATAATCATTAACTTTAGAATTTGATGCCAGCAACACGTGACAAAGAAGTTGGGAAAGGTGGCAATAAATACTGATAAAGTTGAGGAATGCTCATCAAACACTTATTTGGAACATCCCACAGGTGTGTAAGCTAATTTGGAACAGGTGGGTGCCATGATTGGGTATAAAAACAGCTTCCCCAAAAAAGCTCAGTCTTTCACAAGAAAGGATGGGGTGAAGTACACCCCTTTGTCCACAACTGCGTGAGCAAATAGTCAAACAGTTTAAGAACAACGTTTTTCAAAGTGCAATTGCAATAAATTTAGCGATTTCAACATTTACGGTCCATAATATCATCAAAAGGTTCAGAGAATCTGGAGAAATCACTCCACGTAAGCGGCATGGCCGGAAACCAACATTGAATGACCGAGACTTTCGATCCCTCAGACGGCACTGTATCAAAAATCGACATCAATCTCTAAAGGATATCACCACACGGGCTTAGGAACACTTCAGAAAACCACTGTCACAAAATACAGTGCGTCGCTACATCTGTAAGTGCAAGTTAAAGCTCTATTATGCAAAGCGAAAGCCATTTATCAACAACAGCCAGAAACGCCGCTGGCTTCTCTGGGCCTGAAATGATCTAAGATGGGCTGATGCAAAGTGAAAAAGTGTTCTGGGTCTGACGAGTCCACATTTCAAATTGTTTTTGGAAATATTCAACATTGTGTCATCAGGGGAAGCGAACCATCCAGTATCTGTGATGGTATGGGGGTGCATTAGTGCCCAAGGCATGGGTAACTTACACATCTGTAATGTTAATGCTGAAAGGTCCATACAGGCTTTGGAACAACATATGCTGCCATCTGAGCGCCTTCTTTTTCATGGACCCACCTGCTTATTTCAGCAAGACAGTGCCAAGCCACATTCAGCACGTGGCTTCGTACAAAAGAGTGCGGGTACTTTCCTGGCCCGCCTGCTGTCCAGACCTGTCTCCCATCGAAAATGTGTGGTGCATTATGAAGCGTAAAATACAACAGCGGAGACCCCGGACTGTTGAAGGACTGAAGCTCTACATAAAACAAGAATGGGAAAGAAATCCACTTTCAAAGCTTCAACAATTAGTTTCCTCAGTTCCCAAAGGTTTATTGAGTGTTGTTAAAAGAAAAAGTGATGTAACACAGTGGTGAACATGCCATTTCCCAACTACTTTGGCACGTGTTGCAGCCATGAAATTCTAAGTTAATTATTATTTGCAAAAGAATAAAAAATAAAGTTTATGAATTTGAACTTCAAATATCTTGTATTTGTAGTGCATTAATTTGAATATGGGTTGTAAAGGATTTGCAAATCATTGTATTCCATTTCACACAATTTCCCAACTCATATGGAAACGGGGTTTGTAGAATGACCATCGACACCTTTCATTTTACATGGTGTTTTGTCCAGTATGTGTTTTGACAATGTTTTTTTTATACATGTCACGTGAGTAGTATGCAACTGTTTGTATTGATTAAGATTGGCATTACTATATTTTCCGGACTATTAGCCACTACTTTTATTCCACATTCTGAACCCTGCGGATTATAAAACGGTGGAGCTAATATACAGATTTTTCTTCACTAACGGCCATAATGTTTTGTATTCAGCAAATAGTTTTCATAGAACACCGACAGAAACTCTGAGATGGTGTGTTATTGTTAGTGCTATAGCGCCATATTTTGGACGGTTTGCTCAGTGCAGAGCCTGCAGGTTGAAATGTAGTTCTTCTGTCGTTCCTTGAAATGGAAGTATTAGTCCATAATGTTTCTGTTCGAAAGGATTCTTCTTTCATCACTCCAGGCAATGTATGTAAGTTTTACAATGTTTCTAAAACAATTCGTACTTTTACAAAACTGTCCTGTGTGATATTTGTAGGAGTGAGTTCATGCATATTTGTACTTGCTATTGTAACATAATCAAGCTATCATAGCTAGCTAGCTTTAGCGAATATGCTACCATGTTTAGTGTCTGTGTTACTATTATTTATTAACTGTACAAAGGCATTCCTTTTGTAATGTTTCAGTTTCTTAAATTCACTCAAACGTCACCGCCTCACCATGGAGTTATTGAGTCTGTTTAACTAATTTGGAGAGTTCGCCTCCGCAGCTAGTGGGCCCATGGCGATGAATTCTGTTTTGTTTGATCAGCTGATTTACTGCCATATGACAGGCTTTGTTTGGCAACAATTAAGATTAACATTTACACATTTACTTTTGTACAGGTATGTACAAAAAATTTGGGAGGTGCGACTTACAGTAAATACCGGTGCAATCTATAGCCTAGACCAGTGGTTCTCAACCTTTTTTCAGCGATGTACCCCCTGTGAACATGTTTTTAATTCAAGTACCCCCTAATAAGAGCAAAGCATTTTTGGTTGAAAAAAAGAGATAAAGAAGTAAAATACAGCACTATGTCATCAGTTTCTGATTTATTAAATTGTATAACAGTGAGAAATATTGCTCATTTGTATTAGTCTTTCTTGAACTATTTGGAAAAAAAGATATGAAAATAACTAAAACCTTTTTGAAAAATAAACAAGTTATACAACAATTATAAATAAAGATTTCTCCACATAGAAGTAATCAACAACTTAAAGTGCCCTCTTTGGGGATTGTAATAGCGATCCATCTGGATTCATCAACTTCATTTAAACATTTCTTCACAAAAATAGAAATCTTTAACATCAATATTTATGGAATATGTCCACAAAAAAATCTAGCTGTCAACACTGAATATTGCATTGCTGCATTTCTTTTCACAGTTTATGAACTTACATTCATATTTTGTTGAAGTATTATTCAATAAATATATTCATGAAGGATTTTTCAATTGTTGCTTTTTTTAGAATATTTAAAAAAATCTCACGTACCCCTTGGCATACCTTCAAGTACCCCCATTTGAGAACCACTGACCTAGACAATACTGTAGAATTTATTGAACCCCTGTTTGATTTGGTTTCACAACAAAAGTTATTTTAAAGCACTTTACACATTTAGCAGTCTTTTTATATGAAAGAAAACTGGAAACCAAAAAGATCCCACGCAGAAATGTAGGAACGTAATGGCAACAGCAAGTGGCAAAACTCACAGATGCAAGGAGCGCCCCATTTAAGCAGAGAAAGAGAAAAGAAAAAAGAGAGAAAGACAAAAATACAAACACAAATAAAACAGGTAGCTACATACTACATGGATATCTGACTGCAATAGCAATGATATCACTATGAGGATATTAAGAGTATATCAAGATATATTAGTCGAAAGAGGAAAGATCTTGGGGGCACTAGTCACTGCTTTATCAGAGTTTAACAGTAACAAGTTACAAGTCATCGGATTCTTGATAGCTTGAAGACATGCCTGGAGTTTGATAACTTATTAGTGTCATTCAGTGTTATTGATAAAGCTGTGTGTCAACTGCATACCAGTGGAAGTTTGAATCCTGTCTAATAATACTGCTAAAGCAAAGCATGAAAAGACTAAACATGCTGATCCAGGCACGGATCCCTGAGGGACACCATGGCTACCGCACCGAGTCTCCACAGAGCATATATTCTTGATAAAATAAACCTACAATCAATCTGACAAATATGATTCAAACCAAGTTAAGGGAGTTAATTTAAAACCAATAGCATTTTGCAAATGTAGTGGAATTTCTGACCTTTATACCATATTTATTGTCTGTTGAAGTCCAAAAAAGAAATTCTATCAAAAAGCCTATACTCAATCACTGGAAGAGCAAAAGTAAGGGAAAGTTGAACTTGGGGTCGCGCCAACCAGTCTACAAAATGTTATGACTGTTTGTTATGACTAAGAGATCCACGGTTGTTTTTGGAACCAGCAGTTGCAAAACAAAAATACCTTGACACATGAGGAAAGCCAGTAGACCAATATTTGATATGATTTGCATGGTTTTGCATGACTCTAGATCCACGGCACAACGTTGTCTGTTTGCATTGGCAAATTATTTCCAACCTGTACTTTTTGATTTCGGGTAAATACAACTTTTGTACTAAATCCACTTTGTTGCAGTTCAAATTTCGGACTTTCCACCACACTAACTCTGTGTTATGCTCCATTCACACTGACATGCGATCACAACAATTACCTACTCATAGCTACTTGTATTTGTGATCTAACTTCCACTCAGAAGATGATTTGATCAATTTTGATGGGATCTACCAGCGTTTGTGATGCGATGGATGACCCCGGACGTATCTGGAGAGCCAATTCAACGTGCTCTTGTAAGAGCACTGATTTGATGCATTCTTGTACATTCTCAAACATCAATTATTCTGTTGCGGTTCGAAAATATTTTGGGTGCCGATTGGAGACTTGGTAAAAAAAAAAAAAGAGGCTGATGAATAGTTCTTGCTCATATTGTTGAAGACGTTCACCTTGGCTGGAACTCCTGATGAAGACACCATCACATTTAACATTCTATTATATGCCTATGTTGCTGCCCAAGTGCAAGAAGCGGAACAACATCTCGATAAGCCAAACCAGCCATAAAAAAGGGCCAGAAGAGCAGGTGTGAGGAAGTTGGGAGCACCTTTAAGTGTATCTGACTGTGCGATCATTGTATCAGGTCGTTAAACATGTTATTTAGTTGTGCGTAACATAATGTACCACATTGCAACTCAGCGCGATGGAGAGTTTTTATTTTCTATTATAGTTGATCCTAATGAACATGATTAGGCGCCATGCTTGGTATCATTTTGACACATTCTGATGCGACACAGAAATTTGATCGTGTTGACTGCGGCAATTTTGTGAACTGTCTCAACGGCAACGCTTCATGTCAAGATGAGATGCCATGCAATACGCTCACCACGACAGCTTTACGTTTCAACCCAAATGCCAATCGTGGTCTGAATCACGATCGTGTGTACAGGGCATTACAATGTGGTGATCATTTGTGTTAGGCTGCACCAACATCTAACAGAATATGTACCCATACGTCTGATTAGTTTTTATTTTATTTTAACAGAGACAGATTATTGGCACAAAATAAATAAAAACAACATTGAAAAAGCTTATACATCAATTTGTATTTTATTGAATGAGATAAATACCGTAAAATCTAGACAATAAACTGCTGAATTTTCCTACGTTTTGAACCCTGCGGCTTACAAAACGGTGCAGCTATTTTATTGTTTTTTTAACGTTTTGAAATCAACAAAATAGTTGATAAGTGCCGTTTCATCTTCTAGTCATGCAGAGCATTTTTACTCGAATGGATTCTTCTTTCATGACTCCAAGCAATGTTTAGAAGTTTTACAATTTTACCAAAACAATTCATACTTACTAAACTCTCCCATGTGTGATGTTTGTAGGAGTATTTTCATGTATATTTGTATGTGTTATCATGATGAAATCAAGCTAGAGTCGTTAGTATTAGGTAAAACGCTAACACCTTTACAAATGTCTGTGTTAGTATTATTAACTTACAATGGCATTCTGTTTGTATTGTTCCAGATTTGTAAATTCACCAAAATGTCACCGCGGACTTATTGAGCCTGTTTAGCTGATTGAAGAGCTAGTTTCCGCAGCTGGTGATGTCATGATAATGACTTCTGTTTGTTTGTTCAGCTGTTTTATTGCCGTGTTACAGGCATTGTTTAGAAACAATTAAGGAATGTATATAAACATTTGCAAATTATTTCTGTGTAAATAACTAATGGTGGCAGCGGCGGCGATGACCAAGAAGAACGTGGAGTTGGAATATGATCACAACAGTTTATGTAAATATTTATATACATATTTACATACATATTTATATAATATTTACATATTTATATAATATGTAACTACAAGCTCCATTCACAGACAGAGTCCCATTGCTTTTATGAGCAGTCGAGCGAGTCAAAAGCCGAAAAAAAAACATTTATTTTTATTTTTTTTTAATTTGTGGCGGCCGTAATTCTTTTGTGGCGGGCCGCCACAAATAAATGAATGTGTGGGAAACCCTGCTTTAAAGCATAACCAACTATGTATCAATATAGTTCTTGTCTCAAAGTAGGTGTACTGTCACATCATGCCTTTTTTTGCTGTTTTCCTGTTTGTAGTGTTTTGGTTCTTTGTCTAGCGCTCCTATCTTGGTGGTTTTTTCTCTTTTTTTGGTATTTTTCTGTAGCAGTTTCATGTCTTCCTTTGACCAATATTTCCCGCATCTACTTTGTTTTAGCAATCAAGAATATTTCATTTGTTTATATCCTTCTTTGTGGGGACATTGTTGATTGTGGACACCACCTTTGCTCCGCAGTAAGTCTTTGCTCCACAGTAAGTCTTTGCTGTCGTCCAGCATTCTGTTTTGTCTTTTTTAACTTTGTGGTCAGTTCTTTTTTTGTTTCGTTCTGCATGGCCTTTCCTAAGCTTCAATGCCTTTTCTTAGGGGCACTCGCCTTTTGTATATTATTGGTTTAAGCATTAGACACCTTTTTTACTTGCACGCTGCCTCCCGCTGTTTCCCACATCTACAAAGCAATTAGCTGCCACCTACTGATATGGAAGAGTATTACACAGTTACTCTGCCGAGCTCTAGACAGCACCGACACTCAACAACAACACATCATTTGCAGACTATAATTACTGGTTTGCAAAAAATATTTTTAACCCATATCGGTGAAATTATATAATCTTCCACGGCACAACTGACTGTATCTCGCGGCACAGTGGTTGAAAAACACTAGCGGATATCCAAAAGCAATTAAAAAGATTGTTTAGTCCCTTTGTCATCCATGCTTGATTATTGTTCTTTTGCCGTGGACAACGTTTGTAATAAAGCATCATGAAAGTATTAAAGAAATACCATATGCATAATGTATTTCATTTTTGTTCTCTCAGTTCATTCTTAAAAGCATTCATACTTCTCTTTGTGATATAGTGTTCAAAAGGTATTTTTGCTATCCATGTTCCTTTTCCTGTAGTTTTCGTCATAGATTGTGAAAGCTGGTAGATGATCACTGAAGTGTGGTCCCAGCTACCTTGAGATTGTTAACAAGCTCTTGTGGATCTTTCAACTTTGTCTCACTCATCGTCACCCCTGCGGTGTGATATTTCATGAAGCTCCAAAATGAGGGGAATTGCCTTGTTATTTTGTATCTGTATTAAGACGGTGGTCTTCACCGAGCTTCCTTATGAAGGGATAGGACTGATTTAGACGGACACTTTATTTCTCCAAATGGAAATCCTGATTTCTTAGACAGCATGTGTTTTATGTGTGTTGTGGGCTAGAAAATTATTGGTAGTTGGTAGATGATCAAATACATATTTGTCAATCAGTTTATAACACTTGCAGGGGATTAAATCATTATCCCACTCGCTGTACTTATGTGTGCATAATATACTGTAGATGGAAATTTAACATTATTACATTTAATTATTCAGAGTGTAGGATGTTGCCTGAAAAATACATTACAATATTTCCAGGGAGTAAGATGATGATATTTATAGCAATGTTTGAAAAAATATGCAGGGATTGCAGCTTGTTGGCAGCAGCATTTAAGATTTATCATCCAACACTAAACCATGTCAGGGCAGCACGGTGGACCAGGGGTTAGTGAATGTGCCTCACAATACTAAGGTCCGGAGTTCAATCCCAGGCTCTAGATCTTTCTGTGTGGAGTTCGCATGTTCTGTGTGGGTTCTTCCCACCTCCAAAGACATGCACCTGGGGATAGGTTGATTGGCAACACTAAATTGGCCCTAGTGTGTGAATGTGAGTGTGAATGTTGTCTATCTGTGTTGGCTCTGAGATGAGGTGGTGACCTGTCCAGGCTGTACCCCGCCTTCCGCCCATAAGAACTTTGTCAATTTTTATTGAAGTATTTAACAGTCATTCACTTACTTAATTATCTATTTCTTTACAGAATGAGTAGTAACAAATGTGTCAGTAATTGCTATGATTTGGAAAGCGGAAAGGATTAACAAAGCTCTGCATCTTCCTACTCCTTTTTGGACATGCTGTAGTGAGAAACTGTAATTATATTATGATGTAAAGTATCATATTGTATACATGTTCGGAAATAACTAGTAACCATAACTTCTTCCTGAGTTTCTGCATTATCAGTGTTGTTTTTGCTGCCATACATAATAGAGCTACATTTTCGCATGCACGTTTCTTCCTGTCCCTCTATCCTGGGCTTACGTTGCAGGCAAAGCTGACAAAACAGTTGTTCGCAAAGAACATACATTTTGTGCAACACGAACAAGATAACTGAAACTTTGGTGACCCTAAACGTCAGCAAATTCCTTGAAATATGTTGGACCTTTGTAGGGTTTTATAAAATTGTTATGGGTTCTGGGTCACAGTTAAACATACAGTGCAATAACGTGACGTCAGTGTGTGTTACGAGGAATGAGCCGATCAGGATGAGTGACATTGGACAATATTGTAATTTTTTCAACGTATTTATTGTGAGTGCTATTGACAGTTTAGCAGTATCAGCAAATTATGTAAAGTGTTTCCTTATTCTCTTTTACTACATACAATTGTTTGAGCAAAAAAAGTAAATAGTACACAATGATGAAACAAAATCTAAAAATTCTATTACTGATTTAAGTCAGTTTAGCCCTTATGGTCCTCCCGTGTCCAGGAGCGTATTCACTGAATGTCTAAATATTTACGAAAACGACAAAAAAAAGCTTTTGAGGAAAAAAAAATTCAATCGAATCACTCTTATATATTTACATTCCCCTTGGTGTCTACAATCCAGTTTATGGATCAATCCACCTTCTTACGTGTTTAATTGTTAATTATTCTGTTGATAACTGCTTACTTTCTGCTGCAACACAGTTCCACCTACACTTTTGAAACTTTACTCAGCACTTATTTCTTCTGCCTGTTCCTGCTTGCTCACAGTGTGTAACATGTTTTGCTTCATTCTACTACTTGATAATTAAACTTAAGATATTAAGAATTCAATTGCATTTTCCGTAATGGAGGTGATTTTCATTACTTTAGGGCAGGGAACCTATGGCTCTAGAGCCAGATGTGGCTCTTTTGATGACTGCATCTGGCTCTCAGATTAATATTAGCTGACATTGCTTAACACAGTAAGTAATGAATAATTACGCTGGCAATCACAGTGTCAAAAATAATGTTCAAAATATAAAACATTCTCATGCATTTTAATCCATCCATCCGATTTCTACCGCACGGGTTCAAGAAGTCGCATTAATGGTAAGAAGTATTTCATTTATTGTTGGTTAGCTTCAGAATAACAATGTTTTTAAAAAGAATAACAGACCTATTATACTCTCAAAATGTTAGTCTTACTTAAAATTGCACGAATTTAGTTGTATTCAGTCTTAAAAGAAATATTATAGGGCTCTCACGGAAATACTTTTTAAAATATTTGGCTTGTATGGCTCTCTCAGCCAAAAAAGTTTCCGGCCCCTGCTTTAGGGAGTGGCTCCAAACTATGTATGGGGATACACAATTAGCTGCTGGCTTGTCAGCCGGAGGACTATAAATAAACATATTAGCCAGAGAGGATCATATCTGATTCCATCAATTCCATCGATCATCATCATTAATTATTAATACTAAGTTCGGCAACAGCTAATCGAGTAATTTAACTAATCGAGTAAGTGTTCCAAGATGGCGCCCGGACGGGCTGCAGCATCGCGGAGCTCTTTCTAAAGATGAAACATTTGGCAGAAATACCGGACAATTCTGCAAACTTTATGGCTGGCTCACATCGTGGTCACTCTGTGATCACGTACGACCGCCAGACACTTCTGGATGTGGACATATCGGGCCGTTTTGGACTGATAGACGCGTGCTTGCTAGACCTGCTAACTAGCACGGGACTAATTCGCCGGCTACATCCAGCGGCCTGTGACGCAGGGGAGTATAGTAGCAGCGGGGGCCGTCTACGGAGCAGACGCCAGCGGTGATTGGAAACGCGGATGTCGAGCGGGGCTAAAAACAAAGCAGAAGGCTAATCCCCACAGAACACCACTTCCCTCCAGTTGGATCCAATATGGATTTAACTTCCACAGTATCATGTTAGACCCGCTCGACATCCATTGCTTTCGTCCTCTCCAAGGTTCTCATAGTCATCATTGTCACCGACGTCCCACTGGGTGTGAGTTTTCCTTGCCCTTATGTGGGCCTACCGAGGATGTGGTAGTGGTTTGTGTTGTGGTTTGTGCAGGCCTTTGAGACACTAGTGATTTAGGGCTATATAAGTAAACATTGATTGATTGATTGATAATTTATAGATGTTGCGGGTTCGCTCCAAAAATCTATATAACCATGGTGCCTCAGTCGCAGATTTCGAGTTGGGGATGTTTATTGAACCAACTCAAGGTCACCAGTGCACAGGGTATAAACATATATACAGTGCAACAATTGTTGAAAATGAAAAGTAAATCCAATTTTAAAAAAGTATTTACAAAATGCAGGAATGGAAAAAAAAATATCAACCGCTCAACAATCCTCAATCAGTGTGTGCACTATTCTCCAACTCTCCACAACCAAACTGGTTACGTACTCCCACCACGACTGAATGAACCATTAAATCGTCCAAGGCAGCCCCTCCCTCGGCCATACCACTGACAGGGGAAAAGGGTGAAAAACAAACGTGTACCCTTAATGTACATATCTAGATAATAATTTACAATATTTCATGCTACAAATTATCCAGTATGTGTTTGTATATCCATTAAATCAGTGGTTCTCAAATGGGGGTACGCGTACCCCTGGGGGTACTTGAAGGTATGCCAAGGGGGTACGGGAGGTTTTTATAAAATATTCTAAAAGTAGCAACAATTCAAAAATCCTTATAAATATATAATACTTCAACAAAATATGAATGTACGTTCATAAACTGTGAAAAAAAATACAACAAAGCAATATTCAGTGTTGACAGCTGGATTTTTTTGTGGACATGTTCCATAAATATTGATGATAAAGATTTATTTTTTTGTGAAGAAATGTTTAGAATGAAGTTGATGAATCCAGATGGATCTCTATTACAATCCCCAAAGAGGGCACTTTAAGTTGATGATTACTTCTATGTGTAGAAATCTTTATTTATGATCAAATCACTTGTTTATTTTTCAACAAGTTTTTAGTTATGTTATATATTTTTTTCCAAATAGTTCAAGAAAGACCACTACAAATGAGCAATATTTTGCACTGTTATACAATTTAATAAATCAGAAACTGATTAAATAGTGCTGTATTTTGCTTCTTTATCTCTTTTTTCCAACCAAAAATGCTTTGCTCTGATTAGGGGGTACTTGAATTAAAAAAATGTTCACAGGGGGTATATCACTGAAAAAAGGTTCAGAACCACTGCATTAAATTATCAAATGAAACGTTAAATTTAGCTAAAAAAAAAAGTCCACCTTAAGCGTCCTTTTGACTGAACTCCCTGTGATGCCATGACGACAACCTACAGCTCGGTGAGTCTCTCGTGTGCGTGCTTGGGTCTCGCATTGTTGTGTACATCCGACTACACGCCACTCAAAACGTTATATTCTCCAAGTCACAACACTGACATTGTCCTCGTGCAGGTGCGTCCTCACTCTCCTGTCCAGATAGAGAGAGGAACGTGCCGGTCCTCAAGTGACGGCGTGATAAGAGCGCGCCGTCACAATAAAACATTTGTTATGCATGTCAAACATATCAAATGGCGTTAGCTACAAAATTGATGGTTGCCATGTTTCTGCTTTTCTCGGCTTCTTTGGGCCCATTGCTCTCCTTCTCTCTTTTCTTTGACCTAACTGCGCTGTCCCTGCCACACACACACACAGGCCACAAGACGCATAGTGAAATCTACATAATCGTAAGTGCACTTCTCTGATCTGCGCTCTATCGGAGTAATCTTGCAAAAACAATGGATTTAAAACATTCATCACTTCCTATTTCCGAGGAGGGAAGTAAACTAGTAGAGCTACGCTCCTAACATTACAGTTTTTGACCGAATAAACTAATTTTCCGACTACTGATTGTGATCACGGCAACAGGACATCTTGAGAACACATTCAACTTCAACTCTGCCCAGCAGGGTGCACAGACTCGCTAAAATAAGCGAACTAAAGGTGCCAGAAAGATAGGGTTAACTAGCTAAATGGTAGCTCAAAGCCGTTGCTTAACAACCCAAAGGTAAACAGCAAAAGCGAAGGAGTTGGATATATTTTAAAAGCTTCGGACCACATATGTGATCAACAAGAAAGGCGGACACAGCACTGGCTGGTGCATAAATACGTGGGGAAAAAACAAAAAAAAAAACACCATAGAGCCGCAGCCAGCAGCAGAAGCGAGCAGCACCAATGGCTTCACTTTGCCGCTGAGCAACCATGAGCACGACATGAAGCCGTCAACGGGTGAAAACACATCAGGGGTGGAACCAGACTTGAAAGAGTTAGTACTAGCTCTACAAAACAGGATCAACACTCTCGATGAACAGGCGAACGGCAGTGAACAAAAAGACATTGCAGATATCCAAGAACAGATAATCAAAGACAAAAAACTAAAACTTAGAAGAGAGGAATTGAATATGTTCAAAGAACGGGTGAATGCATTAGAACAGCATGTGCAGAAGCTGAGCGAGGAGAATGCATCGTTGCGCCAACAGTTACATGCCACGCAACAAAATAACAATGGCAGTGTTATGGGGAGACACTAGCCCAATGATGTCGCCAATCTGGGGAACATCACTGTCGTGGAAAACATCAAAGAGGAAATGGAACAGTTTACACAACAAAATGACATCATCATTGCTGGGCTACGCATCAATCTTCGATCCTATGCAAGAGCAGTTGACAACAGAAGAGAACCAGATAACATGGACGCTGCTTATACGGAGCAACAAGTGGTCAACTTTCTGCAATCAAAGAGAATTGATGTTGATATTAACACCATTGATGCGTGCATTCCACTGAACAAAAAAGGCAACAACACCACGCCAGTCACCATCGTTAAACTCGCCAACACAAAATCCAAAATGGCACTGACACAAGGAAAAAAGCTGAAGGACACAAATGTGTACATAAACGAGCACCTCACTAAACGCAATGCTGAAATGGCCAAGAAAGTTTGCGACTTGAGGAAACAAGGGAAAATTCAGGGAACTTATTAGAGCGCCAAAGGCAAAATCTACATAAAGCTGAATGGGGGCCCAGGAGCAAGAGTCCTGGTTGTCCATGACATCAAAGATTTGGACGAATATCAGAACGCCTGGCAACTAAAACAACAACAACAACAATAATGGAGTCTGACAGAAAACAAACATTGGACTACAAAATTACAACTCTCCAAGGGATTACCGAACAAGACGATCTTCACTCAGGTGCACGTTCATCTACACTTATAGACATTCAGAGAGCAACACCAATGATTGGAGAACAGGAAAGTATGGAACTGAAAACACTCAACAGCATAGATAACAATAGTCTGGAATTAGATAATGATATAGATCCAGATAAAAATGTTTTCTTTCACACAAGGAATAATTGTTTTTATTATTCAAACGAACAAAAAACGGAAACATTAAAATTGACAAAAAAGTGTCTATTATACATTTAAACAGCAGAAGTTTGTATGCTGACTACAACTAGGTGGAGCATTTTTTGGAGCAATTTAACGAACCCTTCAAAATGATCGCTATCTCAGAAACATGGGTGGATGCTAAAAAAGGAAAGGATTTTGAACTAGAAGGATATGAACTAAATTATACCAACAGAATCAACAAAAACAGAGGGGGAGTAGCTATGTACGTGATGAAGAACCTAAATGTGGTGAAGACTATGTCGCTAGCTATTGATAATATCTTAGAATGTATTAACATTGAAATTTGTCAAGAAAAAAGCAAAAATACTGATCAGCTGTTTATATAGATCACCGAAGTCAAACATTGATACGTTTGAGAACTGGATTAGGAGGACTTTAATTGAAGTCAGTCAAAAAATAACTTTCTTATGTGGAGACTTCAACATTGACCTATTGAACCCTAACAAACAAAAGCCCATAAATGACTTCATGGACACAATGTATAGCCTGAGTTTATATCCTAAAATCACAAGCCAGCAGAATCTCAGGACACAACACCACACTTATTGATGATATTTTTACTAATGATTTTGATAACAATACCACTAGTGGCCTGCTAATATTCGACATCAGTGATCATCTGCCACTTTTCATAATCTACGATTGAAACTACCAGAAGAGGAACAGGGATGACAAAAATACTTTTTGAAGAATATGTACAGAACAAAGTATGACAGCTCTCAAAAATGATCTGAGAAAAGAGAGTTAGCATATGGTATTTTTTTATTACCTTTGAGATGCTTTATGATAAACACTGTCCATTGAAACAACTTAGTAGAAGCAAAAAAATAAAAAATCAACCATGGGTGACAAATGGACTGAGAAATGCTTGCAAGAAGAATAATACACTATTTATAACACAAAGATCTACAGGAGCAGAAAAAGCTAACTGGCATACTACGAACTTGTAGAAAAACAATACGACAGTCAACAAACAAAATATGAGGACAACAAGGGGCATCCTAATTAGCATGATTAAAAATGGTGCTAAAAAGGGTTATCCTCAATACTTATTAGATGGAAATGTAAAAAATGACAATATTGAAAGCTTCAATAAGTACTTTGTGAACATTGGACCAACTGTGTTGTGTTCAGGAGAGAACACACAGAAGCTAATACAAATAATAACAGAAGAAATGAACAAATTAAAAAGATGGTTTGACAAAAACAGACTATCTTTGAATCTCAGGAAGACTAAAATAATGCTCTTTGGTAACATTTGAAGAGAAAGTCAAACAAATATACAAATAGACAGAGTAAATATTAAAAGGGTAAAAGAAAACACATTTTTGGGTGTAAAATGATAAAATGAATCGAATCTCGTGTAAAAATATACAACAAAGTAGCAAGAAACACATCAATAATCAATAAAGCAAACCATGTTCTAGACCAAAAATCACTCCATATTCTCGACTGCTCACTAGTGTTACCATATCTGAGTTATTGTGTAGAAATATGGGGAAACAACAACAAATGTGCGCTTCATTCACTAACTCTGCTACAAAAAAAGATCAGTTAAAATAATACATAATGTTGGCTATAGAGAACATACAAACCCTTTATTGATTATTCACAATTACTGAAATTCAACGATTTGGTGCATTTGCAAACAGCTAAAATTATGTATAAAGAGAACTATAACCTGCTACCAAAGAATATACAACAATTATTCTCAACAAAAGAGGACAATCTAATTTAAGACATGTGTATGCTTAAACAACATTTAAAACCTTTAGTTTATCAGTATGTAGAATTAAATTATGGAATGGATTAACCATATAAATTAAACAAAGCACCAATATGTTTCAGTTTAAGAGATTGTTCAAACTACAAGTGTTTACAAAGTACACAGAAAAATTATTATGATGAACATCTTGAACCCTATTTTTTCTTCCTTTTTTTTATTGAGACAAAGATTTTTTATGTGTTTAATATTTGTATGCTTACTATGGTATATTATTTATGTGTTCACTGTTCGGTTCCAGAGAACAAAGAAATCAGATATAATATCTATGGTATGAAAAGGGGGTAGGATTAAATAAGCTCTGCTTCTTCCTACTCCTTTTCGTATGTACTGTAATGAAACAACTGGATTTGTGTGATGCATTAGTTTGTATCATATTCATGTTTGAAATAAACTGAAACTGAACTGAACTGAATACATGTTTATAAATTAAACTCATGAATTGAATCATGGAAATGACAAAATACAAATTAAATTGATCGATATAATCAAATAATTGTTGCAGCCCAAGTGCTAAGTACTTAAAATGTGATTAATGCATATGTGAGGCATATTTAGGGCTTAACTTGGGGTGTGCATTTAGCATTTAACTAGTTATTCTGTTGTACGCAAATACGGTGTTAGCTTTCACTGTTATGCTGATGACACCCAACTCTACATGCCCCTAAAGCTGACCAACACGCCGGATTGTAGTCAGCTGGAGGCGTGTCTTAATGAAATTAAACAATGGATGTCCGCTAACTTTTTGCAACTCAACGCCCAAAAAACGGAAATGCTGATTATCGGTCCTGCTAGACACCGAACTCTATTTAATAATACAACTCTAACATTTGACAACCAAACAATTAAACAAGGCGACACGGTAAAGAATCTGGGTATTATCTTCGACCCAACTCTCTCCTTTGAGGCACACATTAAAAGCGTTACTAAAACGGCCTTCTTTCATCTCCGTAATATCGCTAAAATTCGCTCCATTCTGTCCACTAAAGACGCTGAGATCATTATCCATGCGTTTGTTACGTCTCGCCTCGACTACTGTAACGTATTATTTTCGGGTCTCCCCATGTCTAGCATTAAAAGATTACAGTTGTTACAAAATGCGGCTGCTAGACTTTTGACAAGAACAAGAAAGTTTGATCACATTACGCCTGTACTGGCTCACCTGCACTGGCTTCCTGTGCACTTAAGATGTGACTTTAAGGTTTTACTACTTACGTATAAAATACTACACGGTCTAGCTCCATCCTATCTTGCCGATTGTATTGTACCATATGTCCCGGCAAGAAATCTGCGTTCAAAGGACTCCGGCTTATTAGTGATTCCCAAAGCCCAAAAAAAGTCTGCGGGCTATAGAGCGTTTTCCGTTCGGGCTCCAGTACTCTGGAATGCCCTCCCGGTAACAGTTCGAGATGCCACCTCAGTAGAAGCATTTAAGTCTCACCTTAAAACTCATTTGTATACTGTAGCCTTTAAATAGACTCCCTTTTTAGACCAGTTGATCTGCTGTTTCTTTTCTTTTTCTTCTATGTCCCACTCTCCCTTGTGGAGGGGGTCCGGTCCGATCCGATGGCCATGTACTGCTTGCCTGTGTATCGGCTGGGGACATCTCTGCGCTGCTGATCCGCCTCCGCTTGGGATGGTTTCCTGGTGGCTCCGCTGTGAACGGGACTCTCTGCTGACGACTGTGTTGGATCCATTGTGGATTGAACTTTCACAGTATCATGTTAGACCCGCTCGACATCCATTGCTTTCCTCCTCTCTAAGGTTCTCATAGTCATTATTGTCACCGACGTCCCACTGGGTGTGAGTTTTCCTTGCCCTTATGTGGGCCTACCGAGGATGTCGTGGTGGTTTGTGCAGCCCTTTGAGACACTAGTGATTTAGGGCTATATAAGTAAACATTGATTGATTGATTGATTGTTAGTGAACTGGCTTTGAAGAGATGGGGTTTTAGAGCTAAATCCAATCTGATAATTACTGTCACTTATATTGAAAATGTTGAGACAAAATTGGGGTAAGTCTAAGCGAAACGGTATTTTGATTATTATGTAGGTTGCGTGTCTGGAAATTTGACTGTAAATAATCTTTGAAGTCTTTGAAGTAGGTCAAGGTTTGACATTTTTATAGCCACTTCTACTACTTGCAGATTTTTGCATTTTGCTGATGGTTAGGGATGACTGAATATGGTGTTCTATTAGTTTATGTAAAATTAGTAAATAAGTGAATAATCATGTCAAAAAAATATACAGGTATTATAATGGACAGTATCATATGGCACAGTATTACATTTTAGTAGAATAGTAATAACACTTGGCCAAGAAGGAAGAAGATGGAAGTGATACAAATCACGTGTCCATCTTTTCTCCAGTCCTAAATAGACATTGTGAATACATTACCTTTTCATAAAGAGATCAAAATCAAGTGGCCCGAAAGGTGGTGTGCCATTTATTGTAGGGGCAAAACAGTTTTCAATGAAAATGTGGAGGGCAAAGTGATGATTGCTCCGCCAAGGTGCCTAATGATGAGTTCCTGGAATGGACTCACTCCAGAGAGGGACTCGGAGTGTGTGTGTGTGTGTGTGTGTGTGTGTGTGTGTGTGTGTGTGTGTGTGTGTGTGTGTGTGTGTGTGTGTGTGTGTGTGTGTGTGTGTGTGTGTGTGTGTACCAGATGCTGCATTTAACATGGAGAAAGTGAGATCGGAGATGAAAAACCCCCAGCAGGGTGTGCATGATTACCGATGGCTCCCTACCTCTTTTCAATACAACACAGCCAGAGAGCAAAATTACAGTGTCTCGCTCTCCCCTGATCACTCTCAATTTCTTGTGGTGTATCAAGGGACACTCACATACATTTAGTTCAAACTTTCATTTATTTCGAAAAGACTAACAGTACTTTACTCCGGCATTCACTCAGAAATTCAGTTTTTATTTCCATGAGTGGACATTTGTGGCATGGCAGTACCACAACATTTATTTCACCACAACATTAGGAACAGCTGGTAAGTAAACAATCTGTGCACTTCCCTCTAACATCCAACAATGTAGGGAAATAATTAAAAATTCACTCTTCATTCACTGACCATACAGCAAAAAATGGCAGTTAGGATTATACATAATGCTGGCTGGCTATAGAGAACCCTTGATTCCTCACTCAAGAAAAGAGAAAAATTACCTCAGAGAAAAGTATAATTCAAAATGCATACCGGTACACAGAAACCTTTGGCATATCAATGATAGGGCTGAATGATTTTATGAAATTCAGTTCAGTTCAAAACCTGTACAAAGTAATGAATCACATATTTAATTACCGCACATCCAAAAAGGAGTAAGAAGAAGCAGAGCTTATTTAATCCTACCCCTTTTCTTATTATAGATATTGTATCCAAATTCCTTGTTCTCTGTAACAGAACATTGAATAAATAATATACCATAAATAAGTAAAAAAATATTAAATACATAAATCAATATCTCAGAAAAAATAAAGGCTGAAGATGATCATCATAATTGTTGTTCTTTGTGAACACTTGTAGTTTGAACAGTCTCTTAAACTGTATCATATTGGTGCTTTGTTTTATTTCTTTGCTTAATCAATTCCATAATTCAATTCCACATACGGATATGCTAAAGGTTTTAAGTGTTGTATATGCATACAAAAGTTTTAAATAAAAATGTTCTCTAAGGTTATGTTCCTCCTCTTTTGTTGAGAAGAATTGTTGTACATTCTTGGGTAGCAGGGAATAGTTTGCTTTGTACATCGTTTTAGCCGTTTGCAAATGCTCCAAATCGTTGAATTGCAATATTTTTGATTCATTAAATAAAGGGTTTGTGTGTTCTCTATATCCAACATTATGTATTATTTTATTTGATCGTTTTTGTAACATCATTAGTGAATGAAGCACACCTTTTGTAGTTGTTTCCCCATATTTCTACACAATAACTCAGATATGGTAACACTAGTGAGCAGTGGAGAATCTTAAGTGATTTTTGGTCCAGAACATATTTTGCTTTATTCATGATTGACGTGTTTCTTGCTACTTTGTTGTATATTTTTTACATGAGGTTTCCATTTAATTGTATCATCCATTATTACAAATTATTAAAAATGTGTTTTCTTTTACCCTTTCAATGTCTACTCCGTTTATTTGTGTTAGTATCTACTGTTACCAAATAGCATTATTTCAGTTGTACTAAAAATTCAAAGATAATCTGTTGTTGTCAAACCATCTTTTTAATGTGTTAATTTATTCTGTTATTATTTGTATTAACTTCTGTGTGTTCTCTCCTGAATAAAACACAGTTGCATCATCTGCAAATAATACTAACTAAGTCGTTTGTAACTTTACAAATGTCGTTCATTTAAAGAGTGAACAATTTTGGTTCCAGTAATGATCCCTGAGGTACGCCACAAGATATTTTCAGCTCTGTAGATGTGTGTTCGCCTATCTTCGCATATTGTTTCCTGTTGGTTATGTACCCAGTTCAAGGCCAGCCCCTCTGATACCATACTGTTCTAATTTGTTTATTAAGATACTGTGATTGATTGTGTCAAATGTGTTTGTTAAATCCATAAACACAGCTGCAACACATTTTTTACTACCGATTTCACTGGTAATATCGTCCGTTATTTTGATTAATGCCATTGATGTTTCAATGTTAGCCCTGCATCGGTTTTGGTTGTCCGTGAGTGTTTCATTTTTGTTCATTAATTTGTCCAATCTGTTGTTAGACAGCTTTTCAATAATTTTAGAAAATTGTGAAAGTAGAGAAGCAGGTCTGAAGGTACCAATTTATTAGTTTGTTACTAATAAATTGGTACGACTTTTGCTATTTTCATTTTATCTGGGAGTTTGCCTGTTTGAAATGATAGGTTTGCGGATATATGTTAAAGATTCTGAAGTCTCTTCAATAACGTTTTTATTGTTTCCATATCAATTCCGTTCCATTTTTTCATAATACTCATTATTTCTTTTGTCACACAATCAGGGAACATCGAGAGGGGATTTCTGTCTATAGTATCATTCAAGTCCTCAACTGACTTGGGATCTGGAATCTTTTCCTCCAGAATGTTCACAAAGTACTTATTGAAGCTTTCAACTACATTGTTCATATTGTAATTTTTTACATTTCCATCTAAGAAGTCTTTAGGATAATCCTTCCGAGCACCATTTTTAATAATGCTATTCAGGATGCCCCATGATGCTCTCATATTGCTTTTGTTCCGGTCCAATAATTGACTGTAATGATCTTTCCTTTGTGTTTGTAGTATGCCAGTTAGCTTGTTCTTATACATGTTGTACTTGTTTTCTGCCTCTGTGGATCATTGTGTTATAAATGTGCTGTATACTGTATTCTTCTTGTTGCAAGCATTTTCATTTACCCTTTTGTGCCCTTCAGCTCTTTTCCCTGTTTCAGCAATGCCATTTCGGATTTCCTGTTGGCAAGCTTCACAATGATGACTGGTGTGGTGTTGTTGCCTCTTCTATTCAGTGAGCTGCACGCATCAATGGTGTTCATATTGGCATCAAATCCCTTTGATTGCAGAAAGTTGACCACTTGTAGTCACGCCTGTATGATTATGTTTTGGTTTTTTGCCATGTTTTGGTCAGGTTATGTTTAGTTTTTTGAACATTCAGTTCTGTCTTGGCACTTCTGGTTTGTTTTCGTCTCCATGCCAACTCATTAGTTTTCACCTGTCATGTCTTGTCCCTGTTCTCAGCCTCACATCTGTTTTCACTAATGATCATAGCTATTTAAGTCACTCTTTTTCTTGTCTTCGTCCTGGGATCTTCACACACCCTACCCATGCTGTTCCTACCTTCATGCCCTCGTCCACAGTTCCATGTGGTGTAAGTTTTTGTATTTATGCCACAGTGCACGTTTTTTGTTTATCTTTTGTTAGTGATAGTATTAAATAAAAGATGTACTCACAGTCACGCCTCGCTCGTGCTAATCATCATCTGCGTCGGAGAAACAACCTTAATCGAAAGCCAAACCTGACAGAAGACCCCAGCAACAAAAGTTTCTTCGCAGAAGATCTGCACGAGGAAACCCTCTCCAGCCACGAGAAGCAGGAAATGTTCCTTCGGCTCGTTGCGGACGCTCAGCCATGGGCGTACGAGGACGACGACGACGACGACGACGAAGAGGAGTTGAGCGACGAGGAGCTTCCTCCCGGCAAGGTGGAAGCATGGGGGCAGCTTCTGGCGAAAATGGCGGATGCAGAGGACCGCTTCCGCCCCCACTCGCAGGCCACCCGGATGTCCTCCCCAGCACCTGGCCCATCGCGCGGTGACGACACACCACCTGGGACGCGAGCGCACCGGCGGCGGCCCGTAGCAGTGCACAGGCATGCGTTGGTGAAGTGCAGGACTTTCCCCCAGCGTTGTCTGACAGGCTCGTACCATGCGGCTTTTCCTCCCTTCCCAAGGCAAAAGAATGTTTTTTTTCTGCACATAATCAAAATAAATCCAAAAGAAAAGAACTATGTGGACAATTCAAAGGGGGGGATTCTGCCCTTCTCCTCACCTCCCTCCGCCCACCCCAAAATACTTTTCCAGGTTACGTTGAGAGTGTCTGGGAGCCACTCCTTGAGGGGGTGGCTGGGGATGGTAGTTTGTTGGTTGGTTCTGCCCAGTGCGGTGCCAAGCCACAGCGACCAGCACATCCCCCACCTCCAGTCTTTCAGCCTGTCAAGCCACAGCGGCCAGCACAGCCACCACCTCCAGTTCTTCAACATGCCAAGCCACAGCGGCCAACACGGCCACCTCCACCAGTCTTTCGGCCTGCTAAGCCGCAGCTTCCTGCGAGGCTACCTCCACCAGCACCAAGACCAAGTCAAAGTCCAAGATCGAGTCCAAGTCCAAGTCCAGCTCCAAGTCAAGGTCCAGCACCAAGTCCAAGACCAAGTCCGATGCTAGCACCAAGTCCAAGTCCACGGCTAGCTCCAAGTCCAGGTCCGATGCTAGCACCAAGTCCAAGTTCAAGGCTAGCAACACGACCTGCTCCACGGCTAGCGCCACGACCTGCTCCACGGCTAGTGCCACGACCTGCTCCAAGGCTAGCACCAACGCCAAGTCTACGCCAAGCTCCAACGCCAAGCCCACGGCAAGTCGACGCCAAGTCCACGCCAAGCTCCGACGCCAAGTCCACGGCGAACCCCGACGCAAAGTCCACGCCGAACCCCGACGCCGGCTCCACGCCAAGCCCCGACGCCGGCTCAACGCCAAACCCCGACGCCGGCTCCACGCCAAGCCCCAACGCCTGCACCACGCCAAGCTCCAGTGACTACTACAGTGCCTGCTACCGTGTCTGCACCACGCCGAGCTCCGACACCAAGTCCACGCCAAGCCCCAACGCCTGCACCACCCCAAGCTCCAGTGCCTGCTACCGTGTCTGCACCACGCCGAGCTCCAGTGCCTGCACCACGCCGAGCTCCAACGCCTGCACCACGCCAAGCTCCAACGCCTGCTACAGTGTCTGCACCACGCCAAGCTCCAGTGCCTGCTACAGTGCCTGCACCACGCCAAGCTCCAGTGCCCGCGCCAAGCCGAGCTCCAACGCCTGCTAAAGTGTCTGCACCATGCCAAGCTCCAGTGCCTGCACCACGCCGAGCTCCAGGGCCAGCCACGATGACGACGCGTCTGCCTCCTTGTTGGCCACGGGTGTGGCTACTACATGGTCGTCCGTCACGCCAAGGGCACAGACCTCCTCGTCTGACAGGGATGTGGCCACTATGTGGTCGTCCGCCACGCCAAGTGCGCCGACCTCCTCGTCGGCCACGGATGTGGCCACTACGTGGTCGTCCGCCACGCCAAGGGTGTCGACCTTCTCGTCGGCCACGGATATGGTCGTTCCCGGGTCGCCCACCTCGTCAGGTACAGCGGTCCTCTACGCGTCGCCGCCACCTGACTCTGCCCCGGTTGATACGAGGACACGTGGTCTGGCGACCCACCGCCATGTCCCCCTTTCCGCTCTACCATGACTCATGATCATAGTTTTGTTTTGGGGTTTTTTGGACATCTGGAAGCTGTCCTTAACGGGTGGGCTCTGTCACGCCTGTAAGATTATGTTTTGGTTTTTGACATGTTTTGGTCCGGTTATGTTTAGTTTTTTGGACATTTAGTTCTGTCTTGGCACTTCCTGGTTTGTTTTCGTCTTCATGCCAACTCATTAGTTTTCACCTGTCATGTCTTGTCCCTGTTCTCAGCCTCACACCTGTTTTCACTAATGATCATAGCTATTTAAGTCACTCTTTTTCTTGTCTTTGTCCAGGTATCTTCACACACCCTACCCATGCTGTTCATACCTTCATGCCCTCGTCCACAGTTCCATGCCGTGTAAGTATTTGTATTTATGCCACAGTGCACGTTTTTTGTTTATCTTTTGTTAGTGATAGTATTAAATAAAACATGTACTCGCTGTTAATCATCATCTGAGTAGAAGAAACAACTTTAATCCAAAGCCAAACCTGACACTTGTTGCTCTGTTGAGGCAGCGTCCATGTCATCTGGTTCTCCTCTGTTGTCAACTGCTCTTAAATAGGTTTGAGGATTGATGCGTAGCCCTGCAATGATGATGTAATTCTGTCGTGTAAACTGATCCACTTCCTCTTTCATGTTTTCTAAAACACTGTTATTCACCAGATGGGTCATATGTTGTTGTTGTCTGGCATTGACATGTTGTCTCAATGCAGCCATCTCCTCCCTGAAGTTCTTCAAATCAGTGGTATTTAGTTGGAACTGTTACAATAATCTAATAACATATATATATATATATTTTTTTATGATTTAATATGTGATTATTTTTTTCAAGGTCCTCATTTATTTTTCATCAAATACAGGCAATACATCAATTTGTTTTATGATAAACCATATCAGATGTATTATACATATATTTGTATATTTGAATACAGTTATAAACTTACTTACGACAATTATTACTTGATTGAATTATTACTTACTACGGTAATAGCTTTGTAAACACAGCGCTTCAATGGTGAAAGCCGAAAGTCTCCTGTTTGTATTCTGTAGGTTGTATTCACCGGACGTCACGTCTGGCTCATTAACTATGCGAGGCTGGAAGTGGTCGGCCAGTGACCGTCAAAGCGTTTTGTGCGGCATTTTGCATTGTTTTAGGCTGTTGTAACCGTTCAAATCACGAAAAGGATAAAAGTTTCTTCAGAGTTTCTCGAGAGGTTATCTATAAGTGTGAAAGATCCATCCATCCATCCATTTTCTACCGCTTATTCCCTTCTGGGTTGTGGGGGGTCGCTGGAGCCTATCTCAGCTGCACCCTGAGATTTTATGAAAGACAACAAGAAAAGTAGCACACACTCTAGTCCAAAGGTGCTGTGTAGAAGAAGGGACAAGTTTGCAATGATAATTTCGTTAAACGTTTGTTTTATATATTTTTAACATTTAGTATTTCCTGTTGAATTATCATCTTGACATTATTTGTATTTTAACTTTTATCGGACATCTTAAAATGCATTTTTGCCACGAGTGTTTCTTTACCCACCAACTCGGCGAGTCTCAATAAAAGAAAGGAAATCCGAGCAAAATCTAAAGGATAAGCTTTTACAACGGCAGCATTAACGACTGAAGCTTTCAGCACATACACAAGGTTGAGATTTATAGTTACATTTTATTAAAGACAGGGAAAAACGCGTACTTGCAAACAGCGCATACAACAAACAGGGCTGTCGACACAAAGTTAAATCATGAAATGCAACCTTACCTGAGCAAAAACGGTGCATGATTTGTCCGGAAGAATATTGATGCCAATTTTCTTGACCCAGCCACACACACAGAAGTTGCAGACCATCATGCTTCTCCAAGTTTTCATCTGTTTTACCATGTAGAATGGCGTCTGGCGCACCAGATAGTTCAATCGCGATCGACGGAATAATATTTCAGATCACTCGACAAAACTTGTTTGATAACATGTAGGGTTAGTTTTAATTGCATAGTTAGATTTTTTGCTCGTATCTGTTTTAAGTAGTTAGAGCTAGGCCCCTTGACCCAGTTTCAAGAGCCCAAGAGCTCAGGGTCAGGACGTCATCGAAATGTGGATGTTTCGTCAGAAAGTGCTTCAGCGGGTTATATTCCTTCGAGACTATGTTTACGTCATTGCAAAGTAAACAAATCGCTTTTCCTACTAAACTAATACAAAAATAAAAATATAAATTGTACACACACACGCACGCACGCACACACACACACACAAGCTCCGAACAGTCCTGCAGCGCATTTACTTGTGCAAAGCTGGCGAGTCAGTTAATATATAAACGTCATCCAACAAGCACACAAAGTTGCTCTTTTGTTTTATTTTAGTAAATTAATTTCAAAAAGATAGTAGTGACTCAACAGCTAAGCACACAATAGCACACGCGCTATACAAATGTAGTGAGTGTGTATAATTAATCAATATTGCAATCTATATAATCAAAATATTTACTGTTGCATTTTACTTAAAGATACAAAGTGTCCAAGGCAGAAGTTTATTAGAGAGTATCAGGTATCAAACTTGTCTGCATCACTCACTCTATTTTGTCATGAGTTAAACTTAATTATTGTGCCCATTAAATTAAACTCATGACAAAATAGAGTGAGTGATGCAGATCAGCACGGTGGCAGAGGGGTTAGTGCGTCCGCCTCACAATACGAAGGTCCTAAGTAGTCCTGGGTTCAAACCCGGGCTCGGGATCTTTCTGTGTGGAGTTTGCATGTCCTCTCCGTGACTGTGTGGGTTCTCTCCGGGTACTCCACTACCTCCCACTTCCAAAGACATGCACCTGGGGATAGGTTGATTGGCAACACTAAATTGGCCCTAGTGTGTGAATGTGAGTGTGAATGTTGTCTGTCTATCTGTGTTGGCCCTGTAATGAGGTGGCGACTTGTCCAGGGTGTACTCCGCCTTACACCCGATTGTAGCTGAGATAGGCACCAGCGCCCCCCGCAACCCAAAAGGGAATAAGCGGTAGGAAATGGATGGATGGATGGATTGTGCCCATTAGATGTCGGGGAAAAAATACTGTATATATTACTCTACTTCAACATAAAGACACAATAAGTCCATTCCAGATGTGTCATACCACTTGATAAATATACCACTTGATCAAGCCATTTCCAACTGTCCACACTACAAAACGATACAACTATGTGCTATGATATGTGCTGATATCGTGTTGGATTATTATCGGTACTTTCAAGTCACCAGTATGAGTATTGTGTCCAAAGTATATGTTTAGGAAATAAACATATTTGTCTGCGTTCATGCCTGTATTTATATATATGAATTATAGTTAACACACAATGCGAACGCACTATCATAAGTAATTGCTGAAACATGGAGAAGGGATGGGACTAAATAAGATATTCTACCAAATCCTTGTTCGACGTTTTATAAAAGTGATTTTTGAACAACATTCATTACGATTACATGTTTTGCCACCTCCCACATCTGGATGGTTTAAAACTCTGTTCACTGTTGTTTTTCTCCCTTAAACAGAGCCTTTTCAAAATCCTTTTTCACTTCTTCTTCCCGAGGCAGTGTATACTCTCTCTTGCTCTTGTTCTTTATCGCTGGCTTTCTAATGTAATTAAGAAGCTCATTACGTTGTCTTTCAGGTCCACTGATTTGAATACTTATCATTATGGTCCGATTAGGTACTGTTAACTCCACTCAAATATCTGAGTACTCAATTATTACACAAGTGGCACACGCACACGCCAAAATACGCAGAAATATAATACACTGCATCTTTTTAGGTCTTTGGAGAACTATCTTTGCATAAATTGCCACAATGTTTGAAACAGCATATCATTGTGAAAAGGTAGGAAGAGAAATGTGTTCTACAGCAAATCCTATGATGTAAAACGTAAACCCTTATTGGACACTGGTTGATATCAGATTGGTTTGGATTAAGAAGCAGTATTTTAAAAGGAAATCATTTGTTCCATTGCCAAACTGTTGGCAACGAAGAACCTTAATTATCTGTTCAAAAGGGGAAAAGGCTCAATTAACGTAGAAGGGCGTTTTAGGCATCTTTGCTTTTGCCCAGTGGTTTGGAAACATTTTGTCACCTAGTACCACCTCAGAAAACCCTTGGCCATCCAGGTACCACCAAAATGACCAACAATAAAATACAGTAGCATAGTAGGTTTAAGTATCCATTCAAAACAAAGCAGATGTTTTATTTCAAAAGTACGTTTGATATATTTTGGCCACTGTAACATTACACACAGTTTGAATACAGGAAAATAAAACACTGTAGTTAAATATCGAATCGAATAAAAATGATAACACATAAAAAAATAAGCATTGTACTAAAATAAATATCAATATATATACTTAAATGTTGAGTAAAAAAAGTCTGTACTGTACCGTAGGCTATGCACATACACTGTATTTATATATATAATAAGGTGATTATTTGGTGTACCACTAAATGAAGCCCGCGTATTTCTAGTACAACTATCTGGGAATCAATGCTTTAACCAGGGGGTCGGGAACTTTTTTGGCTGAGAGAGCCATGAAAGCCAAATTATTTAAAGTGTATTACTGTGAGAGCCGTATCATATGTTTTAACACTGAATACAACTAAATGCATGCATTTTTTAAGTAAGACCTACATTTTTAGAGTATAAGTCTTGTATTTTATATCATTTTTATTCTGAAGCTAACCAATAATAAATAAAATACTTCTTTGGCAACACTAAATGGTCCCTAGTGTGTGAATGTGAGTGTGAATGTTGTCTGTCTATCTGTGTTGGCCCTGTGATGAGGTAGCGACTTGTCCAAAAGCAGCTAAGATAGGCTCCAGCAACCCCCGCGACCCCAAAAGGGACTTCTTACCATTGATGTGACTTATTGAACAGGTGCGGTTGAAAACGGATGCCCATCCATCCATTTTCTACTGCTTATTCCCTTTTGGGATGGATGGATTAAAATGCATAAGAATGTTTTATATGTTAAACGTTATTTTTAACACCGATTACTGGCGGAATTATTCATTACTAATCGTGTTAAGTAATGTCGGCTCAGATGTATTTGAGAGCCAGATGCAGTCATCAAAAGAGCCACATCCGGCTCTAGAGCCATAGGTTCCCTACCCCTGCTTTAACCTAAGGGTGTTTTATTGACAGCATTCTGAAATATGTTGTGAATTGATAAGAGCTCACAGAAAACAAGAATAAGACTGCAAAGACTTTATCCAAAATTGGAAAAGGATACGCAAAGGTGGGCTGTACACCCGCTTAACATGTCACACACAGGAATGTGCGTTTTGAAAGCCAACCAATCAGAGCCTTTCAGGTTTGTGTGGTTTTTTAAGAGGTGCACATTCTTTCATTTTCAAAATAATCTTACTTTTCTCATCATATGAAATATACATTATTTCACCAATTATTTTTTATTTACTTATATTTATTGTTATTACTTATTGAGTATATGTAAATAAATTGAGAACATGAAGGGAACAAAAGTTTTAGCAACTGTTATGTAAAATAAAAGGGGTATGATTAAATAAGCTCTGCTTCTTCCCACTTTTCGAACATGTTGAAAAGAGAAACTCGAAATGTTGATGTATCATGCTGTATGCTTGCATGTTCAAATTGAACTCAAACTCAAACATTACAATACGCATGAGGGTTTGCAGGGGGAGGAGCAAACTTTTGTAGTATAGACTGGTGCCGCAACACAGGAGCATAATACAGTTTTTAGAGACTGAATATTACAAACCCCGTTTCCATATGAGTTGGGAAATTGTGTTAGATGTAAATTTATACGGAATACAATGATTTGCAAATGATTTTCAACCCATATTCAATTGAATGCACTACAAAGACAAGATATTTGATGTTCAAACTCATAAACTTTATTTTCTTTTTTGCAAATAATAATTAACTTAGAATTTCATAGCTGCACTGCGTGCCAAACTAGTTAGGAAAGGACATGTTCACCACTGTCTTACATCACTTTTTCTTTTAACAATACTCAAACGTTTGGGAACTGAAAAAAATAATTGCTCAAGATTTGAAAGTGGAATTCTTTCCCATTCTTGTTTTATGTAGAGCTTTAGTCGTTCAACAGTCCGGGGGGTCTCCGCTGTCGTATTTCATAATGCGCCACACATTTTCGATGGGAGACAGGTCTTGACTGCAGGTGGGCCAGGAAAGTCTCATCACTCTTTTTTTACAAAGCCACGCTGTTGTAACACTTGTCTTGCTGAAATAAGCAGGGGCCTCCATGATAACGTTGCTTGGATGACAACATATGTTGCTCCAAAACCTGTATGGACCTTTCAGCATTAATGGTGCCTTCACAGATGTGTAAGTTGCCCATGCCTTGCGCACTAATACACCCCCATACCATCAAAGATGCTGGCTTTTGAACTTTGCGCCTATAACAATCCGAATAGTTATTTTCCTCTTTGTTCCGAAGGACACCACGTCCTCTGTTTACAAATATAATTTGTAATGTGGACACGTCAGACCACACAACACCTTTCCACTTTGCATCAGTCCATCTTAGGTGAGCTCGGGCCCAGCGAAGCCAGCGGCGTTCCTTGGTGTTGTTGATAGATGGGTTTTGCTTTGCATGGCAGAGTTTTAACTTGCACTTACAGATGTAGCAACCAACTGTAGTTACTGACAGTGGTTTTATGAAGTATTCCTGAGCCCATGTGGTGATATCCTTTTCACGCAGATGTCGGTTTTTGATGCAGTACCGCCTGAGGGATCAAAGGTCCGTAATATCATCGCTTACGTGCAGTGATTTCTCCAGATTCTCTGAAATTTTTGATGATTTTACGGACCGTAGATGGTAAAATCCCTAATTTCCTTACAATAGCTTGTTGAGAAATGTTGTTCTAAAACTGTTCGACAATTTGCTTACAAAGTGGTGACGCTCACCCCATCCTTGTTTGTGAATTACTTAGCATTTTATGGAAGCTGCTTTTATACCCAATCATGACACCCAACTGTTCCCAATTAGCCTGCACACCTGTGGGATGTTCCAAATAAGTGTTTGATGAGCATTCCTCAACTTTATCAGTATCTATTGCCACCTTTCCCAAATTTTTTGTCACGTGTTGCTGGGAAAACAAACATTTTTTTTATCAGTTTTAACATCAAAGATGTTGTCTTTGTGGCATATTCAACTGAATATGGGTTGAAAATGATTTGCAAATCATTGTATTCTGTTTATATTTACATCTAACACAATTTCCCAACTCATATGGAAACCGGGTTTGAAAACTAAAATCATCAAAATGCGTACCCGGGGCCTCATGTATCAAGCTTGTGTACACACAAAAAACTGCGGTATGCCATTTTTCAGGGCAAAGTCTGGCTGTATTAAAACTGACCTTGACGTGGAAATGTGCGCTTACTAGCTGCCGTACGCACATTTCTGCAGGCTGTGTATACTTTAGCTACACATATAAGTGATTCTGGGTAGAAATTCACATAAAAAAGTGCCAACTTTTACGACTCAGACTGATTGATGTGCCCATTAGAGACATATGAACATTTGATTTTAACAACGTAAAAAAGATTTAGGCAAGGACACAAAAGTATTTTGTTTGCCAATGCATTTCATGCTTCATATTCATATTAATATTTGAGAGGACATTTATTTATTTATCTAGGTGATAATTTTGCCACCTATTGCTGTCATTACGTGATCCTGTGACTCCTTGGCCATGTCAGGCAGACAGCAGCAGCAGGTGGTCACGGCACTGGAGACCGAGGAGGATGTTATGTATACGGCTGCTCCCGCAAGAAACACTCCTGTATTGTATAATTAAATTGAGTAATCAAACAAGAGTCAAAGTCTTTTGTATCCTTTGTGATATGCTGGCATGTTTTAAAAGATTTAAAACAAATCCACTCCTTCATTTACCCCCACAACTGTCCCTTTTTGTACATGAGGCCTTTGGAGAGCAGCAAAGCATACAATCGTATTTTAAGGGTCAAAATGTGCGCTGAGTACAAAAAATGCATACATGTTAGCACAGTGGTTCTCAAATGTGGGTACGCGTACCCCTGGGGGAACTTAAAGGTATGCCAAGGGGTACGTGAGATTTTTTTAAAATACACATAATATCTACTGATCAACAGCAATATAGTTATGAAACAGGCCTTGGGTTGCAAACTTCCTGAAAAAAAGATAAGGGATTTGTTGGCAGGTCAGGTGTTCAAAAAACATGTGCGTCTTAACAAGAAATTAAAAATGTTTTTGCGTAATCCGAGATTAATATAACTAATGTGCGGATTTGTATGAAATATTCTAAAAAAGTCCAAAATAGGTCCTGGAGCAAGTGCTTTTGTAGTTTTCATTATTATTCATATGAACTTGACATTAATTCTGTCAATATACAAGGCAGAAAGTATTCTCAAACTGTGGCACGGGTATTGTGAGTGGTACGCCAAATAATCACTTAATTAAATATTTTAATTTTACAGTTTTATTTTCTTGCATTCAAACACAGTGTTACTGTTCAAACTGGGTGTAATGTTAGAATATACTAAAATATAAGGTTGTTGCTCGTATGCGTAGCATCAGCCACGCTTTAGTGTTCTCTTCTGTTTTCTTCCAGTATTTTCGTCGCACACGCCAGTGCCTCAACCAATGAGATGAGCTGGAATTCTATGTTGTAATGGTCATGTATGAGGGTGCTTTCAGGTAATTGGTCCCGAAGCAAGTAAGGGCTGCTGCTTTACCGTAAAATGCAACATAAAAAAGACTTGCCATGCAATAATTCTGTTGACATTTCAAATATTGTTTTGATTAACCCGGTAATTCGGGACACAAGGGTCCCTTTCCAGATTGATTAGGGAAGTGTACTTATGTTACTAAATACGAGACCATCCCTTTTTTCCGGGGATGGAACGCAACCCTATACAAGATGTGTGTTACAGCACTCGTGTTGCCACGAGACTCCTGATTTTCCCCATCTACTGACTACTTTCATCCTCTTAACCGCCTCACTAGTTAACTTATACTGTAATAATTCAAAGCATTTAGCATTTGATGTTGTATTGCTTTACACTCAGGCAAGCTTTGTCTAGCTCCAAAAACATCCACACTCCGACGCCTGGATAAACGTGAGTATGGCTTAATGTAACAATTGCACACAATTGAAGAAAAGAAAACTGAGTTGCATCACAAGATCACCACACCTACTGTGAAGCATGGGGGTGGAAACATCATGCTTTGGGGCTGTTTTTCTGCTAAGGGGACAGGACGATTGATCCGTGTTAAGGAAAGAATGAATGGGGCCATATATCGTGAGATTTTGAGCCAGAAACTCCTTCCATCAGTGAAAGCTTTGAATGGTTGACCAAATACTTATTTTCCACCATCATTTACAAATAAATTATTTAAAATTCCTACAATATGAATTGCTGGATTTTTTTCCCACATCTGTCTCTCACAGTTGAAGTGTACCTATGATGAAAATTACAGACCTCTGTCATCATTTTAAGTGGGAGAACTTGCACAATTGGTGGCTGACTAAATACTTTTTTGCCCCACTGTATATTCCGGTTTGGATGAAAAGTTAATCAGAACCCACCCAGAGGTTAAAAAATAAAATTGCCGCTCGAGCGTCTGTTTGTGTTTTCCTTGCCATCTCCAGGTATTGGTTGGACGTCAAAGTTGACCAGTTATCGGTTAACTGCGACATTCTTTTACTATTCAAGTGAGAGGTATAATTTATAATCGAGACAAACTATATTCACCAACTCAGGAAGCGACGCACCACCAACAGCAGGACACCGCCCAGCTATTATGTCAATACAGCAGCACAAGCTACTGTAACTACCTGTATACTGATAATCAGAGGTGGGTAGTAACGCGCTACATTTACTCCGTTACATTTACGTAAGTAACTTTTGGGATAAATTGTACTTCTACGAGTAGTTTTTATGCAACATACTTTTACTTTTACCTGAGTATATT
Source organism: Nerophis ophidion (assembly GCF_033978795.1). NCBI lineage: Eukaryota > Metazoa > Chordata > Actinopteri > Syngnathiformes > Syngnathidae > Nerophis > Nerophis ophidion. The sequence continues at coordinate 29,254,029 of NC_084623.1, read as the reverse complement.
TATAGAGAAGAAACGCTACTTTTACTCCGCTCCATTTATCTACATTCAGCTCGCTACTCGCTACTTTTTTTTAATCGATCTGTTAATGTTTGTTTGGGTTTTTCAAAGTAGGATCTACGCATGCTTGCGTTTCACCAATCACATGCAGTCACTGGTGACGTTGGACCAATCAAACAGAGCCAGGCGGTCACATGACCCGATTTAAACAAGTTAAAAAACTTATTAGGGTGTTACTGTTTAGTGGTCAATTGTACGGAATGTGTACTGTACTGTGCAATATACTAATAAAAGTTTCAATCAATCAATCAAAAGTGTAAAGGAAAAAAGACACTTTTTATTTCAACCGTATTTCCCTTCAAAAGCCTAATGACTGATCGCACAGTTCCTGTCTTCACAATAAAAGTGCCGCTCCATCGCGCCTGAGCTAACAAAATAAGAGTCTCCGAAAGCCAGAGCATACAAGCTAGCAAGCTATGGAGTTTGCCGCCAATGTATTTATTTTAAAGTGTATAAAAACGAATATGGAAGCTGGACAAATAAGATGCCAAAAACCAACGACTTTCATGTGGTTTTAGACGGAAAAGAGGAACTTTTTTTCGCCTCCACTTGAAAACGTGGACGTCTAATTCCAATCAATGCAAGTCATCAGGATCAGGTAATACACCAACCTATATTCTTGTCTTCATGAAAGATAGGAATCTATATGTTAGACATGCATGTATATTCATTAAAACACCTTTAACATGTCAACAAAAACGGCAAAATAAATAAATTATATACTGTATATATATATATATATATACTGTATATATATATATATATATATATATATATATATATATATATATATATATATATATATATATGTGTGTGTATGTATATGATACTTGTGTGTATGTATATGTATATATGAGGTAGATCACCTCGACTTGGTCATTTATTAAGTAATTGATAAACGTTGAAAAACTTATTGGGGTGTTACCATTTAGTGGTCAATTGTACGGAATATGTACTGTACTGTGCAATCTACTAATACAAGTTTCAATCAATCAATCAATGAATGCCTACTGAGCCTATGGTGCTGTTAATTTATTGTGGCTCAATGTGCCTCATTTTAATGTACTATTATTTAATATATATCATTGTTTTAGTTGGTTAAGAGATATTCCTGGCTTTGAATTTGCTCATTGCTATTTTTATGTTTTTGTGCATTATTTGTTGCCGTAATCATTAAACAATCAAGTTACTCATCAGTTACTCAGTACTTGAGTAGTTTTTTCGCAACATACTTTTTACTTTTACTCAAGTAAATATTTGGATGACTACTCCTTACTTTTACTTGAGTAATAAATCTCTAAAGTAACAGTACTCTTACTTGAGTACAATTTCTGCCTGTTCTACCCACCTCTGCTGATAATGCACCACTAAAAACAAGTTTGTCTGTCATAATAACAATATCACTAAGACTCGGTTAATATTCATGTTACGAGATGTAAATGGAGCATCGTTGGCGGTTTTATGATGGGGCTATGTGGGCAGAACAGAGGAGCCCCCGTTGACTAGACCATGGTTTCTTTGCAACCATCTGACAGATGCCTAAAGGGCGCTAACTTTCTAATGTGTTTTGAGCATTATAGCCCACCCTCTTACTGGTAAACTGTGCCCGTATATAACTCATGCAAGCACATTTGCTTTGTGTGTTGTTTGCTAATATTAGCGATTTAGCAAAGGTTTGCTACTAATGTTAGCCATTATTGAATGTATATTTTTACATAACAACAAAATGACTGCAGCTTGTTAGTTGCTTCACTGGGAGTGTTTTTGTGTATGTACACGCGTTCCTTTCCCTGCCTCTGAGTGTTCCTCAAGCCAAAATGTATTTTTTATACAAAATTGTGAAAAATACAGTCACTTTAAAATTATAGTTGTTCTGTTAAACCATGAGTGGTAACATAATTTAGCCGGTAGTGTTCTTGTTATATGTTTTTGGTTTAAAAAATTCTGTAATCAGCCCCTACAATCTGTATACAATTTTGATCATTTGTTTACCTGTACAGGGTGTACCTCGCCTACCGCCTGAATGCAGCTGAGATAGGCTCCAGTGACCCCCCGCGACCCCGAAAGGGACAAGTGGTAGAAAAAGGATGGATGTTTACCCCGCCTTCTGCCCGAATGCAGCTAAGATAGGCTCCTGCACCCTCCGCGACCCCGAAAGGGACAAGCGGTAGGAAATGGATGGGTGGATGGATTAATGATTAAAATTGCACTGGGTGTTTAAGTACATACATACCATGTCTACTCTATTACAATTCCTGTGATATGAGCGCATACGGGTGCGGTGGATCTTCACAAAATCTGAATCATTTAGTTTAATGATCCTGGAGAAAAATGTTTCAGTGTCTCCAATAAATGCTGAAATGGTACAAGAGGTTGTTACTGAGATGGCTCCAGCTTACGGGGAACAAAACTGAAATGATCATAATGTGACCAATTTGTCTCTCTACAGCATGAAAATGATGGTCGCGTAAATCAATACATCCACTTTCTGTATCATACAGGTCCCTTTTATGAATCTCTCACACCTAGAATTTGCTGTTGTCGGATTTGTGAATCGTGGGAGCGTTTCACCCCAAGGTGTGTTTTTTCAAAACTTCAAAGATAAACTTCAAAATGTAGGCTAAATTGAATAACAGTGTTTCGAGTCATGGTTGCATACAACCACAAAGTGAACTGCATATTATAGCAACAATATGAACTTGGTAATTATTTTAAAGATTAAAAACACTGCCACACACAAGCAGTGAAGCACGCTGTATTTAAAGCACGTGTTTAGCCACGCTACGCAAATCACGTGAAGTCATACAAATATCACTTAACTTCTGCAAAATAAATGGAAACGAGAGTGTTTCCTTAACAGAGATGCACACAGAACAACATGGCTACCGCTAACAAAAGTGAAAATTTTGTTACCATGAAAGGAATAGTCTCGTCAGTTTAGAACTAATTCGGATTTACGCCAACAGAGGTGACACAATTGACTGCGCGGTGCTCAGTTTGTCTAAAGCCCCTTGCACAAAAAACATTTTCCAGCGTCTAAAACAATGAGAGAAATGGCACTCCAAACTAGGGGAACAAGGCCACTAAAACCAAAAGAGCTAAAAAATCAGCTTACTGTGTTGGAATCCTTTACCAAAAGAACCACAAATAATAAAACAAAAGGGGCAATATAGAAAGTGATCACAGAAGTGGTAGTAGTTTGCTTAGTCTATAAATCAGGCACAAAGTGTTTAAAAATAAATCATCTGTGCTATTTTACTTTGTTTTCTTTTTTTAAGCATTAAATAAAATCTGAAAAAACCTTGAAAGTAATTTTCTGTGAAAAAAATTGCAAATCGAAATTGTATTTTTAGGTTGTATCAATCAACCACAGTTAATATGAGTTATTATATCATTCTGTAAAGAAAATTATAAATACCAAAGAGGAAAAAACAACAGAATGAGTGTATAATAAATAAATAAGCGAAACTCAATCCTTCCCCTTCTTCATGTCTCAGTAATTACAGATTGTTTGTTCACTACCTGTATAATAATATCCCCTTGGTTTCCTCCAGTAGGATACAATAAACACAACATGTAGCGAACAATACAATACAGCACTCAGAGGACGTAACAATACATGCACATACAGTACATGCTGGACCAAAGAGGTGGATTGTAAGTCACCATTTTCCTGAATGCCATGCAGACAAAGGAAAAAAAACCTTTCTGATAAACATGACATTCATTTGCTGGGCTGATTTGGTTTTTTTTCTGCAAATTCCCAAATGTTGTGTATACATTTTTCAAGCGGGATATACTGACAAAGCAACCACAAAGGCACAGGACATGTGAGACATATGACAGGGAGACATAAAAATGCACTTAAAAGGGACAACAACTTTATCACATAGCCCTAATTTGTAAGGCACATGATACTGCAGTGGCATGGTGGCTAAAATGATCTCAGGCCTCCAAAAGATCACTGAATCATTTGCAGTGCAACAAAGGCACGAGCACGGACCTACATCTTTTACTGCTGGGATTTAGTGTTCATTTTTAACCCCACTTTACCATGACCTTGTAGGTACTTAAAAAGTGTGGCTGGGGTACTCTGGGAGCAAGAAAGAGATACAGACAGATAAACTAGAAGCAGAAAGTAAAAGAGAGGCAAGAGGGAATTGTCCTGTAGGAGCCAGGGAAACAGAGCAAAAGCAAAAGATAAGTGCTCTCAAAGGAAATGACCATGGTTAAAGATTATTAAACGCAATCAATAAGTAACAAGGTTTCTCTGTCTGTGTGCGTCAGTGCGTATGTATATATATATATATATATATATATATATATATATATATATATATATATATATATATATACATATACACACACATGTGTGTATATATATTTATATATATATATATATATATATATATATATATATATAAATATATATATATATCAATATATACATATATATACACACACACACACACATATATACTGTACACACATATATAGATATATATATATATATATATATATATATATATATATCTATATATATATATCCATCCATCCATCCATCCATCTTCTTCCGCTTATCCGAGGTCGGGTCGCGGGGGCAACAGCCTGAGCAGGGAAACCCAGACTTCCCTTTCCCCAGCCACCTCGTCTAGCTCTTCCCGGGGGATCCCGAGGCGTTCCCAGGCCAGCCGGGAGACATAGTCTTCCCAACGTGTCCTGGGTCTTCCCCGTGGCCTCCTAGCGGTTGGACGTGCCCTAAACACCTCCCTAGGGAAGCGTTCGGGTGGCATCCTGACCAGATGCCCGAACCACCTCATCTGGCTCCTCTCGATGTGGAGGAGCAACGGCTTTACTTGGAGCTCCTCCCGGATGGCAGAGCTTCTCACCCTATCTCTAAGGGAGAGCCCCGCCACACGGCGGAGGAAACTCATTTCGGCCGCTTGTACCCGTGATCTTATCCTTTCGGTCATGACACAAAGCTCATGACCATAGGTGAGGATGGGAACGTAGATCGACCGGTAAATTGAGAGCTTTGCCTTCTGGCTCAGCTCCTTCTTCACCACAACGGATCGGTACAACGTCCGCATTACTGAAGACGCCGCACCGATCCGCCTGTCGATCTCACGGTCCACTCTTCCCTCACTCGTGAACAAGACTCTTAGGTACTTGAACTCCTCCACTTGGGGCAGGGTCTCCTCCCCAACCCGGAGATGGCACTCCACCCTTTTCCGGGCGAGAACCATGGACTCGGACTTGGAGGTGCTGATTCTCATTCCGGTCGCTTCACACTCGGCTGCAAACCGATCCAGTGAGAGCTGAAGATCCCGGTCAGATGAAGCCATCAGGACCACATCATCTGCAAACAGCAAAGACCCAATCCTGCGGTCACCACCGGAACCCCTCAACGCCTTGACTGCGCCTAGAAATTCTGTCCATAAAAGTTATGAACAGAATCGGTGACAAAGGACAGCCTTGGCGGAGTCCAACCCTCACTGGAAATGTGTTCGACTTACTGCCGGCAATGCGGACCAAGCTCTGGCACTGATCGTACAGGGAGCGGACCGCCACAATAAGACAGTCCGATACCCCATACTCTCTGAGCACTCCCCACAGGACTTCCCGAGAGACACGGTCGAATGCCTTCTCCAAGTCCACAAAGCACATGTAGACTGGTTGGGCAAACTCCCATGCACCCTCAAGAACCCTGCCGAGAGTATAGAGCTGGTCCACAGTTCCATGACCAGGACGAAAACCACACTGTTCCTCCTGAATCCGAGGTTCGACTATCCGGCGTAACCTCCTCTCCAGTACACCTGAATAAACCTTACCGGGAAGGCTGAGGAGTGTGATCCCACGATAGTTGGAACACACCATCCGGTCCCCCTTCTTAAAGAGAGGAACCACCACACCGGTCTGCCAATCCAGAGGTACCGCCCCCGATGTCCACGCGATGCTGCAGAGTCTTGTCAACCAAGACAGCCCCACAGCATCCAGAGCCTTAAGGAACTCCGGGCGGGTCTCGTCCACCCCATGGGCCTTGCCACCGAGGAGCTTTTTAACTACCTCAGCCCCAGAAATAGGAGAGTCCACCACAGATTCCCCATGCACTGCTTCCTCATAGGAAGACGTGTTGGTGGGATTGAGGAGGTCTTCGAAGTCTTCCTTCCACCTGTCCACAACATCCGCAGTTGAGGTCAGCAGAACACCATCCACACCATACACAGTGTTGATAGTGCACTGATTCCCCTTCCTGAGGCGGCGGACGGTGGTCTAGAATCGCTTCGAAGCCGTCCGGAAGTCGTTTTCCATGGCTTCCCCGAACTCCTCCCATGTCCGAGTTTTTGCCTCAGCGACCGCTGAAGCCGCACACCGCTTGGCCTGTCGGTACCTGTCCATTGCCTCCGGAGTCCTATGAGCCAAAAGGACCCGATAGGACTCCTTCTTCAGCTTGACGGCATCCCTCACCGATGGTGTCCACCAAGGGGTTTTAGGATTGCCCCCTCGACAGGCACCAACTACCTTGCGGCCACAGCTCCGATCAGCCGCCTCGACAATAGAGGTGCGGAACATGGTCCACTGGGACTCAATGTCCAGCACCTCCCTCGTGACATGTTCGAAGTTCTTCCGGAGGTGGGAATTGAAACTTTCTCTGACAGGAGACTCTGCCAGACGTTCCCAGCAGACCCTCACAATGCGTTTGGGCCTGCCAGGTCGGTCCGGCATCCTCCTCCACCATCGCAGCCAACTCACCACCAGGTGGTGGTCGGTAGAAAGCTCCGCCCCTCTCTTCACCTGAGTGTCCAAAACATAAGGCCGCAAATCCGATGACACAACTACAAAGTCGATCATGGAACTGCGGCCTAGGGTGTCCTGGTGCCAAGTGCACATATGGACACCCTTATGTTTGAACATGGTGTTTGTATTGGACAGATTGTGACGAGCACAAAAGTCCAATAACAAAACACCACTCGGGTTCAGGTCCGGGCGGCCATTCTTCCCAATCACGCCTCTCCAGGTTTCACTGTCGTTGCCAACATGAGCGTTGAAGTCCCCCAGTAGGACAAGGGAATCACCCGGGGGAGCACTTTCCAGTACTCCCTCGAGTGTACCCAAAAAGGGTGGGTACTCTGAACTGCTGTTTGGTGCATAAGCACAAACAACAGTCAGGACCCGTCCCCCCACCCGAAGGCGGAGGGAGGCTACCCTTTCGTCCACTGGGTTGAACTCCAACGTGCAGGCTTTAAGCCGGGGGGCAACCAGAATTGCCACCCCAGCCCGTCGCCTCTCACTGTCGGCAACGCCAGAGTGGAAGAGGGTCCAGTCCCTCTCGAGAGAAGTGGTTCCAGAGTCCTTGCTGTGCATCGAAGTGAGTCCAACTATATCCAGCTGGAACTTCTCCACTTCGCGCACTAGCTCAGGCTCTTTCCCCCCGAGTGAGGTGACGTTCCACGTCCCAAGAGCTAGCTTCTGTAGCCGAGGATAGGACCGCCAAGTGCCCTGCCTTCGTCTGCCGCCCAGCTCACATTGCACCCGACCTCTATGGCCCCTGCTATGGGTGGTGAGCCCATTGGAGGGGTGACCCACAATGCCTCTTCGGGCTGAGCCCGGCCGGGCCCCATGGGAACAGGCCCGGCCACCAGGCGCTCGCCATCGTGCCCCACCTCCGGGCCTGGCTCCAGAGGGGGGCCCCGGTGACCCGCGTCCGGGCGAGGGAAATCTGGGTCCATGTTTTGTCTTCTTCATAGAGGTCTTTGAGCTGCTCTTTGTCTGATCCCTCACCTAGAACCTCTTTGCCTTGGGAGACCCTACCAGGGGGCATAAAGCCCCCGGACAACATAGCTCCTAGGATCATTGGGACACGCAAACTCCTCTACCACGATAAGGTGGCAGCTCAGAGAGGAAATATATATATATATACACATACATACATATATATATATATATATATATATATATATATATATATATACATATATATATATATATATAAGTATAAAAATACATATACAGTACTTACACAGTATATTATACTCACATACACACGCAAACAAGTCCAAGCTGTCTGATAGTTTCCATATTTGAAGCTTTACGTGTGTTTCCATTCTTTTCTACAACATTGATCTGTATAAAATCTACACCAGTTAGCTTGCCAATGCCATATAAATGACGCACGTCAAAAGACGAGCAAGAGACTGTGTCAAATAGTATATTAAGTCTCTTTTCCCTTTTTCAAATTTTCTTGTAATTAGGCAATATTTTAGGTTGATGGAATCTTTACCTTTATCAATTCAAAAATGTATAAAAGTATTAGTGAGGAGACAATATTATTATTACATCAGTACATTATCCTACTTTATACAGTACGATAATGCAATATTTTAAAATATAAAGGAACTTTGTTTTATTTTTTTTTTTTAAATGCTGACCTCCGATATCTGTAAAAGAACAAGAAATTGAAACCTCCCGTCCTCGCCCGACATGTAGATATTTCACATTTAGTGCTCGACATAGACGGATTATGAGGTATTCATCAGTCATCATGAACATAAATCATTTAAACTGCCTGGTGCCTATCACAGAAAACACATGACCAATAGGCTGGTAAACCATTTTTAAAGGCCAGCGCTTCATACCATCTCCCAAATCCTTCCTTTTTCTCTTTTCTGTCCACTGCACATTATCATGCTGTCTCTTTCTGAAACTCCCAAAGCTTTTCATTCACACAGGACATTGCTAAAGGTGTGGCCTGTGTTACTGCCTTGGTAGTACTCATTTTTTAAGAGAACGAACGAATGCAGAAGTGACATGAATCTCTGTAGAGGAGAGCGATTTTGGGTGGTTAATAAAAAGGAGATTTTATGGAAAAAATGTTAAGATAGCAAGATGAATGACAGGAAAAACAAGAGCCAAGAAAATTAACTTTTTTACCAACATTTGCAGGAAGTCTTTTTTTTGTCCAAAAACGTATTTGTCGGGGTAAAATAATTATTTAATCAATGTGGTTTACGCTTCCATGACAGATCACATCAAAGTTTCTGAAAATGCAGTAGCTTTTGACGTGAATTACCTAAAAGAACAGACAATGTTAGTTCGGACTCTAGAGATGTAACGATATCAAAATCCTAGCATGGAACCTATATTTATAAACTTAATTGGTTCTTGAAACATGGTTTGCACATCAAAAAGTTTGTATTGTGACGCAGACTTCTCCGTAAAAAACAATGTAAACATAAATAATGGGAAAAGCCTCGACAAAAATCCATATTTCAGTAAAAAAAAATGCACACACTTTAAAGACACTACAATGTATAAGATATTGTAGCTACCGCATTATTGCTGTTTCAAAGGTCTTCACAATAATTTTGTGATGCGTGACGGTATCAAAAAAAAACTTGGTGTGTAGATTTTCTTCTAGCGCTTTAGCGTTGGCTGGGTCTGTAAAAAACAATTTCGCAAAATCCTCTGCGCAGCGCGGGGCTGATAAGGTGGGGTTGTGGAACGCCGTAAGCAGGAACTGAAGTGTGTTCGTTAGAGGTGTAACGGTACGTGTATTCGTATTGAACCGTTTCGGTACGAGTTTCTAAGCTAAAGTCTTAACAAGCTGCTTTGCTTCTTCTGCCTCTGTCTCAGCACCCAGCATTGTCCCACCCACACAACCATCTGATTGGTTACATATATAGCGGTAACAGCCTTCCGTACAGTGGGACGGCACTAATTTACTTTTCGCGCGGATAAATTAATTCCTTTTCCAATTGACCTATTACGTCACACTAGGATTTGTGAATCCTTACAGCTTGTTTTAAGTGATGTTCGATGTAAAATTAGCACAGATTACAAAAAATACGTCTCTAATGCCTACGTTGATATTATATAGCAGACAGCATCAACAAATTATCTTAGATTGTGCTACAAACATGACGCTACGACAAAGAATGTTATGGGTCGGATGCAAAGAAAGGCTGAGTTTTTTTTTAAAGGAATTTTCAGACGAAAATAAATTCAAACAAAACTTTTGAATTCCTCAATGTTTGTGCCCCGATATCCATAGGAAGGTTGCTATTGTTCTGGATTATCTTGCCAGTAGTTAAACAGTTTGTAATGTACAAATGCAGCGTGAATTTTGTGTACGATTTATTATACGCCTTCATTATCTTTTATCTCATGTTTTGTTCGGGAGTTCGAATTAGGCCGGCCGACATTTTATATTTCCTTAATTACCGTTTCTTTTTTTCTACAATAGGTGTTTCCATGGGCTGTAAGAGGCTTATTTAGAGCTGAACTATTTGAGAAATTGGACTAATTTAGTGCATGGACACGTACTGATTGAAGCTGTAGCGGTTAGCTTTTTGTGTCGTCCTACTCGGTGTGTGTGTGTGTGTGTGTGTGTGTGTGTGTGTGTGTCGAGCACGATGAGCAAATATTTTTCCTGTAGTCCTCCAGTAATCATATTTGAAAAAACCTAGTTTATTTGTCGCCATGGTGGTGAGGATTATTATCTTAGAAGTGATGGGGTGGTGACTTGTCCAGGGTGTATCCCGCCTTCCGCCCGAGTGAAGCTGGGATAGGCTTCCGCACCCCCCAAAACTCCCGAGAGGGTCAAGCGGTAGAAAATGGATGGATGGATGAATGGCATTACAGTACCTACAGCACTGTGAATAAACGACACGTTTGAGCAGGTGTTCCGGCAAAACCTGCACACTCCTGGAATTTACGCAGGCACCTCCTGCATGTGTGTAGCATGGAATTTGGAAATGTAATAATTATATCTTACTGAGTGTGCATCCCATCCAGCCATCCATTTTCTGCCGCTTATTCCCTTTGGCGTCGCGGGGGGTTCTGGTGCTTATCGGGCGGAAGGCAGGGTACACCCTGGACAAGTCGCCACCTCATCGCAGGGCCAACACAGACAGACAGACAACATTCACACTCACATTCACACACTAGGGCAAATTTAGTGTTGCCAATCAACCTATCCCCAGGTGCATGTCTTTGGAAGTGGGAGGAAGCCGGAGTACCCGGAAGGAACCCACGCATTCACGGGGAGGACATGCAAACTCCACCACACAGAAAGATCCCGAGCCCGGGATCCCGAACCCTGACTACTCAGGACCTTCGTATTGTGAGGCAGACGCACTAACCCCTCTTCCACCGTGAAGCCCGAGTGTGCATCCCGTTTTAGGAAATATTTCACTTGAGTACAATCTTTGGCCATGTGAATACTGGGGCACAGCAACAATAAATATCGGCCGCGCTCGGCTAATCCTTGATCAGTTGAAAAAGGCTAATATCGTCCCTGATCCGATCCCATGATCAGGATCAGACATCTCTATCTCTATTAGTATTCAAAGGGAAACGCAACAATTTAAATGAATGCTACTAATTCTGCAAAGGAGTGTGTCAGAATAACACGGCATAATTTTGCCAGAAGATTGATGATGGCAAAAAAAAGCATCTGGTCATGATTAAATATATTCACACACATATTTACTAAACTATAATAATGGGTTATACATATTTCCTCTATGGCACATAACTCCATTGATGACAATTAAATGACACTGAATTTGTTAGAAATAATCACATTGTTTGGATTCTTCACAAATTCTCAGTTATGACACCAAAATTAAGGTTGACATGCCATACATTTACAAAAATGTGTGAGTACAGAAACTAGAGACAGTGAAATGTGGATATATATATATATTTTTTTTAAAGGAAAAACATGTAATCTGTTAAAGAATGAAAATTCATTGCATGTCTGTGTCTTTTGCAGATGAGATGCTCTTTACGGGGTGGCATGGCGTGGTGGGTGGAACGGCCGTGCCAGAGGCCTGAGGGTTGCAGGTTCGCTTCCCACCTATTGACATCAAAGTCACTGCCGTTGTGTCCTTGGGCAGGACACTTCACCCTTTGCCCCCAGTGCCGCTCACACTGGTGAATGAATGATTGGTGGTGGTCGGAGGGGCCGTAGGCGCAAACTGGCAGCCACGCTTCCCTCAGTCTACCCCAGGGCAGCTGTGGCTACAGATGTATCTTACCACCACCAGGTGTGAATGAATGATGGGTTCCCACTTCTCTGTGAGCGCTTTGAGTATAAAACAATAGAAAGGCGCGATATAAATCTAATCCATTATTATTATTATTAGTATTATATGCAGCTTGAACACATGTCTACAAGGCTGCATATCAGAGATAGCGCAACAAAAGAAAGAACAGCACATTTACTCCATTTATAATTATCAATTCAGTTATTTTTATGAAAACCTCAGGAGTACATGGTGGATTAGCCCACAGGTCACTGATGCACAACATTACATTGTGAGTCAGGAAATACTGTTGTGTGTGTTGTATGCACCCATGATAAACAGTGCAAAAGAGAAAGAAAACTGCTAGGCAATGACTTCCATCCCACAAATTATCCATCCATCCATTTTCTACCGCTTATTCCCTTTGGGGTCGCGGGGGGCGCTGGTACCTATCTCAGCTACAATCGGGCGGAAGGTGGGATACACCCTGGACAAGTCGCCACCACATTGCAGGGCCAACACAAATGATCCAATCTTAAAATAAATATGCAATTTAAATCAAAGGGACATAAAGCACACAATGCGAAATCTTTGACTCATCAAACACACACAAAAAACCAAGACTTTGATAAAATAGTGACAGAGCAATCTGTCATGCCTGGCTCGATGGTCACATGAGGTTAATAGATTTTCCATATCTCATATGGGCTCTTCATTGCCACTATCATTGTCCTTTTAACCATTCGAGCGTGTCAGGTGATAATCTTAAAAAGACAAAATATGACATCTTATGAAGCGACTTGGAAACCGATATCAATGTAAACAAGCGTTCTTGAGCTTGAGTTGTAAATGTTATTCTCTGCAACATGTATCAAATTGATCAAATGTAGTAAATGCTCTTTTTGGAGACGTTCAATTCTGGTGATATTACTAACAAAAAGGACACAGGTTGGTGTAATAATTAAAAAAAAATGTTTTAGAGTGAATATTCTGTAATTTACCATCACAAATGTGGTGTGATATGATGTCTGGGAAAGTTAATGAGTCAATCATGTGTGGAGTGTGTGTTACTGTGTTCATGTTTCCATCTGACACTAAAAAGTAGTTATTCCTTTTTATTGTATTTTTTAAAATCAACTAAGTACTGCTACATCTAATACTTACAGTATGTCATTGAGAAAATATCCCCCTGTTCTATAACAAAGTTGTATCAATGCTTTGAAAACATTCTTTATGGTAGAAATGTGTGACTCGGGCAAACATTTGCCTGTTTTGACCAACTGGATTTAGAGAGTGTACATACAGGAGAAGAAAGTAAAGTTGAATTATTGTCTGTAGAATTTTAAGGATTGGTATGTGGTTCCAATTATGGACCGGCCAAGACGTTTGAGATATGTGCCACAGCACATGCCTTCGTTGCTGAGTTTGAAGTCGTCGTTAAAATATGAACTGTTAACCGTGGTTGCATAGCTATTGTTGTTCCCCACAAACACATGTGAGAAAGTTATTCACATTTAAAGTTAAAGTACCAATTATTGTTCTAAAAGTGCCGCAATTTTATGCACAACAATCATCTTAAATAGTTATTACCTCACCTTCTCTTAAATGCAATCTTGACTGCTTTGCCTCTAAAAGTGTTGATGCAGAACAACAATTTGTAGAGGTCTAGCTATTTAAAAAAGACTTAATCTTTCTTCAGTGTGAAACAGAGCGGGATTAGCAAGGAAGCATGACTGCCACCTTCTGGTCAACTTGTGCAATCGTAGAGGATATTGACAACTTAAAACCATGAGGACCTGCATGTAAGTTTTTTATTTGTTTTTATTTTCAGACTGCCATTACTACAGTACATTATTGTGAATACAAAATATTTTTTGGCTCGTAAAACCATTTCAAATATAATGTTTCTATGCAATGGGGATAGTATTTTGATGCCCTGCTGATTTTGTAACCTCTACCGTCCATAAAATACTAAGTTTATTTTAGCAGAACAAAACAGAAATATTTTTAAAAATCTGGAAACAAATCCAAAATGGTTATAAATTGATTAGTATTTTATTCCTTAGTGACTAGCAAGAATTTTGACCATAATAGACTACGCAGAATACCAAAGGATTTTGCTGTAGGTTGGATGAATGGATCAAGGTATCGATAATCAATACCAAGCGAGTACGCTTGGTATCGATGACATCACATGACATCAGATGGACAAAGATAAAACCTTCTGGAGGAAAGTTCTGTGGTCAGATGAAACAAAAATGGAGCTGTTTGGCCACAACACCCAGCAATATGTTTGGAGGAGAAAAGGTGAGGCCTTTAATCCCAGGAACACCAAGCCTACCATCAAGCATTTTGGTGGTAGTATTATGCTCTTGGCCTGTTTTGCTGCCAATTGAACTTGTGCTTTACATAGAGTGAATGGGACAATGAAAAAGGAGGATTACCTCTAAATTCTTCAGGACAACCTAAAATGTTGGGTCGTGGACACAATTGGCTGTTCTAAAAGGACAAGGACCCCAAACACACGTCAAAAGTGATAAAGGGATGGCTAAATCATGCTGAAATTAAGGTTTTACAATGGCCTTCCCAAAGTTCTGACTTAATTGTGTGGACAATTCTGAAGAAACAAGTCCATGTCAGAAAACTAAGACATTTAGCTGAACTGCACCAATTTTGTCAAGAGAAGTGGTCAAAAATTAAACCAGAAGCTTGCCAGAAGATTGTGGATGGCAACCAAAAGCGCCTTATTGCAGTGAAACTTGCCAAGGGACATGGAACCAAATATTAACATTGCTGGATGTATACTTTTGAATAAGCAGGTTTGGACACAATTTCAGTAGACCCATAATAAATTCCTAAAAGAACCAAACTTTATGAATGTTTTTCGTGACCAACAAGTATGTGCGCCAATTACTCTCATGAAAAATTAAAAGTTGTAGAAATTATTGGATACTCAAGACAGCCATGACATTATGTTCTTTACAAGAGTATGTGAACTTTTATTCATTTACTAATATACACACATACATATACATATATATAAACACATGTAGATATATATACATATACATATACATATATATACATATATATAAACACATGTATATATATACATATACATACATTTGCATTATACATACATATCTATATATATATATATATGTCTTGATTGGATTATCCAGAGAATAGTGCTCGATACCGTGGTAGAGCGCAATATGTAGGTGTGGGAAAAATTACAAGACTACTTCGTCTCTACAGAACTGTTTCATGAGGGGTTCTCTCAATCATCAGGAGATTTTTTTTTTTTTTTTTTTTCCTGATGATTGAGGGAACCCCTCATGAAACAGTTCTGTAGAGACGAAGTAGTCTTGTAATTTTTCCCACACCTACATATATATATATATATATATATATATATATATATATATATATATATATATATATATATATATATATATATATATGTATATATACATATATAAATATACATACATATATATGTATATATATACATATATATATATATATATACATATACATATATACATATATATAAACACATGTATATATATACATATACATACATTTGCATTATAAATACATATCTATATATATATATGTCTTGATTGGATTATCCAGAGAATAGTGCTCGATACCGTGGTAGAGCGCAATATGTAGGTGTGGGAAAAATTACAAGACTACTTTGTCTCTACAGAACTGTTTCATGAGGGGTTCCCTCAATCATCAGGAGATTTTTTTATTATTTTTTTTTCCTGATGATTGAGGGAACCCCTCATGAAACAGTTCTGTAGAGACGAAGTAGTCTTGTAATTTTTCCCACACCTACATATATATATATATATATATATATATATATATATATATATATAAACAGCTCCATTTTTTTTTTTCCTGATGATTGAGGGAACCCCTCATGAAACAGTTCTGTAGAGACGAAGTAGTCTTGTAATTTTTCCCACACCTTCATACATATATATATATATATATATATATACACATATATGTATATATACATATATAAATATACATACATATATATGTATATATATACATATATATATACACACATTACATATACACACCTATATATCTATATATATATATATATATATATATATATATATATATACACACACATACATACATACATACATATATGTATATATACATATATAAATATACATACATATATATATATATATATACATATATAAATATACATACATATATATATATATATATACATATATATATATATATATATATATATATATATATATATATATATACATATATATATATATATATATATATATATATATATACATACATATATACATATATAAATATACATACATGTATACATATATAAAAAAGTTGAAGGCGGTCCTCTGATCAGCAGCAGGTGCACTGATTGCTGGAGATTGATTGCAGCTGCTTGCTGCCGCCGAACTGACATGCGCTTGGTGCGCTCCGGAGATATGATAATAAAAACATTTTAAAATAAGTTACAAACACTCCTAATTTAGCTGCTGTCGAATGAAGAAACATATAACATGAGTAATTCCCAGTTGTATTGTCACGGCCCGGGCGCATGCCAATGCTCACTCATCTGTGCGCTCTGATGAGCGCTCTGAAAAAGTTGAGGAATGCTCAACAAACACTTATTTGGAACATCTCACAGGTGTGCAGGCTAATTGGGAACAGGTGGGTGCCATGATTGGGTATAAAAACAGCTTCCCAAAAAATGCTCAGTCTTTCACAAGAAAGGATGGGGCGAGGTACACCCCTTTGTCCACAACTGCGTGAGCAAATAGTCAAACAGTTTAAGAACAACGTTTCTCAAAGTGCAATTGCAAGAAATTTAGGGATTTCAAAATCTATGGTCCATAATATCATCAAAAGGTTCAGAAAATCTGGAGAAATCACTCCACGTAAGCGGCATTGGCCGGAAACCAACATTGAATGACCCTGACCTTCGATCCCTCAGACGCACTGTATCAAAAACCGACATCTATCTCTAAAGGATATCAACACATGGGCTCAGGAACACTTCAGAAAACCACTGTCACTAAATACAGTATGTCACTACATCTGTAAGTGCAAGTTAAAGCTCTACTATGCAAAGCAAAAGCCACTCATCAACAACATCCAGAAACGTCGCCGGCTTCTCTGGTCCCGAGATCATCTAAGATGGACTGATGCAAAGTGGAAAAGTGTTCTGTGGTCTGAGGAGTCCGCATTTGAAATTGTTTTTGGAAATATTCGACATCGTGTCATCCGGACCAAAGGGGAAGCGAACCATCCAAACTGTTATCGACGAGAAAAGTTGAAAAGCCAGCATCTGGTATAGGGGTGCATTGGTGCCCAAGGCATGGGTAACTTACACATCTGTGAAGGCACCATTAATGCTGAAAAGTACATACAGGTTTTGGAACAACATATGCTGCCATCTAAGCGCCGTATTTTTCATGGACGCCCCAGCTTATTTCAGCAAGACAATACCAAGCCACATTCAACACGTGTTACAACAGTGTGGCTTCGTAAAAAAAGAGTGCGGGTACTTTCCTGGCCCGCCTGCAGTCCAGACCTGTCTCCCATCGAAAATGTGTGGTGCATTATGAAGCGTAAAATATGACAGCAGAGATCCCGGACTGTTGAACGACTGAAGCTCTACATAAAACAAGAATGGGAAAGAATTCCACTTTCAAAGCTTCAACAAATAGTTTCCTCAGTTCCCAAACGTTTATTGAGTGTTGTTAAAAGAAAAGGTGATGTAACACAATGGTGAACATGCCCTTTCCTAACTACTTTGGCACATATTGCAGCCACAAAATTCTAAGTTAATTATTATTTGCACAAAAAAAAATAAAGTTTATGAGTTTGAACATCAAATATCTTGTTTTTGTAGTGCATTCAATTGAATATGGGTTGAAAAGGATTTCCAAATCATTGTATTCCGTTTATATCTACATCTAACACAATTTCCCAACTCAATTTGAAACGGGGTTTGTATACACACACACGTGTATATATATGTATGTACATATGCACAACAATTTTGTTTTTGTTCACATCTTCCTTAATTGAATTTAAAGTTCTGAAAATGTTTTTTACGTACACAAAGATACTGTGTGATTGTTAAACCTCTTCAGTTATAATCTTCCTTTGTTGTTTTTTCATCCTAAGTACAATGCATTGTCATTGTGGGATCCTATAATAATGAATTGAAATCGCCACAGTTACCACAAAGTCTTGCAGACAAAAATTGGCCCTGGTGTGTGAATGTAAACGTAAATGCTGTCTTTCTATCTGTGTTGGCTTTGCGATGAGGTGGCGACTTGTCCAGGGTGAAACCCTGCCTTCCACCTGTGACCCCGAGAGGGACAAGCGGTAGAAAATGGTTAGAGGGATTGAATTGTAATTTATACGGTGCTTTTGTGTATTCAAAAGATTAAGTTAGACAATGACAATTTTGTGAGAGACTCTTAAGATATTAGATATTACAGTAGAAAATTAAGAAAATATTGTCACTATTTGCCCACCATTCCCCTGAGAGTGCCTTTTACTCAATGAACACATTCTTCAGTTATACAGTATGTCACTTTGTCAGTATGTCTTTTTTTTTTTAATCACAGTAAAAAATAGTTCATTGTGTGGAAAGAAGTGCCATTCAATACACGCATAAATGTATCAAATGCACAGGATTTTGCAATCATGACTTACACCCGAAGTAAGATGAAGCAGTCTGCCGAGTCAAGTTAAACCTTAAATGTAGAAGAACTAATATTTGTTCTCCTTTCTAAACAGCATTACTGTGGAAAAGCCAAACATCACAAGACGAAAAATATTGCACACTTAGATAAACCAAACACAAAATGAAAGTCTCTCGCAGTAAAAGTGTTTCTGTGAAATTATTAATGGATTGAAATGATTCACTTCAGCAGGGACAGTACTCATTATCTGTTCAAGCGAGTTCAGATCTAATTGAATTAAAATACTAAAAAGCTTCAAAAACATAGCAAGTTAACTGAAAAAAATGACAGGATACGGTATATGAAAAATGATTTTATGCTCCACATTTGTTTGTCTTCTCAACTTTATCATCAACCTAGCACATTTCTAGAGTGGAGTGACGCTATGAGAACGCAAAGCAGGCAAGGGCTGAACATCAGACAGTACAGCACAAAATACTGTATCTTAACAACTGGTAAGCATACTGTAGATATTAATAAATACAGTTCACAGTGAACACATGCATATTTTTTAAATCTATCCATCTATTTTCTTTACGACTTCTCCCCGTTGGGATCACTGGTAAACTAAAGCCTATCCCAGATGACTTTGGGCGAGAGGTGGGGTATACGCTAGACTGGTCACCAGCCAATGTTGTGAATAAATAATGGAGTAAGTAAATAAATAAATAGACGAATAAGTAAATCATCATTTAATTGAATACATATATGAACAACAAATAAAGTTATCATGAATAAATAAGTAAGTAATTTATAATTCACATAATGATGAATAATTTTGTCTCATTTTTCAGTAAGGTTTAAGATCCCATCCATCCATTTTCTACCGCTTATTCCCTTTGGGGTCACGTGGGGCGTTGGTACCTATCTCAGCTACAATCGGGCGAAAGGCGGGGTACACCCTGGACAGGTCGCCTCCTCATCACATGGCCAACACAGATAGACAGACAACATTCACACTCACATTCACACACTAGGGCCAATTTACTGTTGCCAATCAACCTAATGTTTAAGATGTTCATCAGATTTATTCTTCTATGTACTTTGTAAACACTTTGAGTTTGAATAGATTCTTAAAGCTGATTATATTAGTACATTGTTTACTAATCCATTCCGTAACTTAATTCCACATACTGTAATACTAAATGTATTAACTGGTGTACAGTGCATGCGGAAAATATTCACAGCGCTTAACTTTTTCCACATTTTGTTATGTTAAAGCCTTATTTCCAAATGGAATAAATCGATTTGTGTCCTCAAAATTCTACACACAATACCCCATAATGATTCACTTTGTATGCACTGTATGTGCATACAAATGTTTTAAGTTACATTGTCCTCTAATGTAAAATGTGTCCTATTTTTTTTACAATAATTGTTGTACATTCTTGGGTAGCAGGGAATAGTTTGCTTTTTTCCCCATTTTTCCCGCCCGGCGATGCTGATTGGTTCATTACCAGAAAGTGGGGAATTGTAAAAAAAAAAATCATTGTATGTGATTGGATAAACCCCTTGTCCGTTATCTTGAATGACGTGCTATTTCAACCACTCACATCAAAATCAACCCGTGACGCTGATGAGAGCGACGCTAGGAAATTCAAACCCGGCCGGAGGAAGAGCCAAAACATCTTTGCCACCAATATAGGCCTTCAAAACCGTTCTCTGTTCATGTTTTAAATAATTAATATTCTATAGATTCGACAAAACAGTTGCAATAGCAGATTCGATGTCAGCACACGACACATCTATGAAACCCCAGCCAGGGATCCTGATTGGTTCATTATTTTTTGCTATCTGGAAGGAGTTTGCAAGGCCTCCCAGCCCAGATCCTCGTGGAGCTCAGCAAACTACAAGGATCTGGCGAGAGTCAGGTTAGGAAACCAGCCCTTACATGAGAGGTCTGAAGTGAGCTTATAGAGCGAAAACAGCCCCTCTCGGCCAGACAGAAATGCAGCTGTTGTTCAAAACAGATAAGGCCTTCTCCACAGAAAGGGAATATGTTATTCGCCTGTGTAGACACTTCGGCGCCTTCAAGGTAAAACAAAGTGTTTACGAGCAGACATAAGATGAAAACCAAAGAGTTCACATGGTAAAATACTAGCTGCTTTAAACATGGCTATGGATTTAGGAAGAACACTTAAAAATATTTCATTCTCACATTATGTACATATGTAACACATGCACAAGCATTAGCTTTAGGTGTTGTTAGCTAATAATATAAATTTTGATAGCTAACATGACTGCAATTTGTTCGTTGCTTCTCTTGGACTGTTTTTTATGTGTGCAAGCGCTCCCTGCTTCCGCCGTAAACACCATTCATTTTATGTGGGCCGGCAAAATTGTTTCATTACATAAAATTTGTAATTGTGAAAAATATAGACAATTGTCGAACAAATGTGTTCTGATAAACCACTAATGGTAGGAAAAGCTAGCCGGGTGGTGTTCTTGTTATATCTTTTACTTAGAAAAATGTTACTGTGAGGAAGTTGCAAACAGCACCTTTAAGTTAACACCCTACTGTAAACAAGCTCTTATATACCGACTCAGGTCATGTGACAGACCCAGTGTGTTTTTGATGTGGTGTCATGAGATGGTTTAGGCCCTGTTTAGAATATTGACATTATAGCCCTAAGTAAAAAAACAGAAAACACAGTGTTTCCAGAGGATTTACTGTATAATGTAAATTGCTTTGGGATGTCATTTAAACAAACCAAAATGTAATTTAATTTACTTAGGAGGGTAGAGAGGGCCTGTTTAGAAACAAGGTATATTTCCAATGGTGAAGTATTGCAGACGGATAGTGCTGCAGTGTAAATGATGGCAGCATTGATCTCCCGCCCTGTTTAATAGCCCTGTAATGTCCGTTTAGTACCTAAGCAACACTTGCTAATCGATACCAAACTCTGGCACCAAGTAACAGGAACAGGAAAAATACAAGGGAGAGAAAAGATGTATGGAGAGGGAAGCGAACTACAAAACTACAAACTTATTTACACAACATTGTGGTAAAATAAATTGAGGACTCACTTGAGACCCCCCTGTCCTGGAGCATTTTAAATATTTTTAATTGAAATAGTACCATTTACTAATACCAGTAATATTATAAACAGACTTTGAATACCATTCTTGTGATCATTATTTGGTTATTGACACAGCTATTGTCACAGACATTTCAGGCATGTGATCACCTTTGGAGAAAAAAAAGAGGAAAACTGACAAAAAAAAGAGAAACATTTCTATCAGAACAAAGTGCTGCCACGCAAGCCCTTTATATTTATTCTCAGCTTTTCGCTGTCTTTTTTACACTAACATGTCCCAAGTTTTTTTAGTAGATAATTTACTAACAATAATATCATTACAAATGTGATGCAAGATTATATAACATGCAAAGAACAACAGAAAAAGTTTCCCATTTGGCAACTCTATCCTATAGCCAAGCTCCCTCGAGTAATATACTTCCGGTGTTGTGACCTATGTTTACATCCGTCACCTCAAAACCATACCTTCTCGCTGGCTACCCATAAATGCTGTAAAACTACAGTTGGTTCGAAACCAACAGTGTTGTTAATAATCATTCAAATGTGATTAGCAGCCATGTACAAAACTGTCAACGTTGTGGCAACACAGGCAGCTTGATTGTAACATTCGTCTTAGCTGTAGTTTTCATTACCAAATTTGAAGGTGTTGAAATTGCCACGGTAAATCGCCAATGCTGATAGTACCCAGTCTGTGGAAAATCCACTGTAAATAAGCATCAAGCTAGGAGAAATTGAGCTTTACTATACGTTTGAGCATTTTCTACACAGCATACTTGCTTCGTTGGTGTTGAAAATTGCAACATTAATTAGAGGGAGTTTAGCTGAGTCTGCTCTGACTGCTGCCTAAGTGACTGTTTCCTTGGGCTGGTGTTTAGTCTGCAAGATTGCTATTGCAAAAACACATCATCAGTAGGGTAAAATTAACCTGTTAGACTTTACAACGCCTATATATTTGCTAATGAAAGTACTGAAATCGGTACCCACCCTTACCTGGATCGGAGATACAGGTGCATTTGCATTCATTCACGACAGGGTGCACGCAGCCATGCACTAGCTCATAACAGTATCAATGATGGAGCATAAAATGAGACCTAATGCACTGCATTATTGCATAGTCAAAAAGTCATTGACTTTATCTGATGAAAACAAAATTAGCTACAATTAGATTACTACTCGTGCAGGTGAAAGCCAAACTTGATAACACACAATTCATTTGCCAGAAGCACATGAAAATAAAGACATGTTTGGACATTACTGACCGGTCACAAGAGCAGGCAACAAGGACGCTGAGCAGGTTGTAGATGATGAAGGTGAAGATGACAGCAGTGATGGTGCCACGTGGAATGGAGTAACTTGGATTTTTTAGATCGCCTAGTACGGGTCAACAGGTCAGTTAGTACGCACAATATGAGTTTTTACAAACTCATGCACATGCTTCCCAAATACCTGACATGTTGGATCCCGCCATGATGCCAGTACAGCCATTAAACATCACAGCAAACACAGTGGCAAAGGTCATCAAATTTCCAGTTGTGTAATCCACAGTGTAGTCAGCTATGTGCAGAGACAATGACAGATCAGTTGTGCTCGAAGCTTCAATAATTTGAGCTAACATTTTACAGTTTCAATTTGCACAAAATGTTCACGGTGCAACAGTCAACTGAGATGCAGCTATTAGTGAAAGAAAAGGAACCTTGTTGTATACTCTGAATTTATGGCAACAAATGATGAATCAGTACACAACAATATTTAAATGATATACGCAACACTGAATATAATTTTTACCTTTGTAATATGACCATTCACATTCGTAGTAGACAACACGACACAAAAAATAAAGCAGTCACAGCTTTTAAACACGCTTAGAGGAGATTTCGTTAATTCCACAAGAATTTGAGCAATTGAAAGTGTGAAATATGATTTGGCACATTTACATTTCAGCAAAATACCTGGTTTGGGTGACATCTGCTAGAAACATAAATCTTGTGACCCTACATACACATACATGTAGAAGATATTGTTTTTGAATTTTACAGATTATAGATCATACACCCACCCAGGTAATCTAGCTAAAATTAATGAAGCCTTGGCTTCTGCCTGGGCAGCCTCCCACAGATCTCATCTCTTGAGCCACCTGGAGGCTTTCCCTGCGGTCTCCATGCTGTTCAAATGGCTCTTCTCCTCTTCTCGCCTGTGATGCAGTCTGAAGTGTAGGCGTTGTACAGAGACTGCCATACAAAACATCTGCACCCTCTTTTTACAGGTAACCACCTTCTATTCTTCCATTTTTGCTTGTTGCAGTCATTAACCCGGGCCACATACATCTCCCTCTTACATTCATTTGCGTCTTCCATTTGATCCTCAAAGAGCACAGTAAACTCCAGCATGACGGCAGCTTTTGTCTTCTCAGAGACCAAGACAATATTAGGTCTGACAGTGGTTTTCACGATGTGTTGAGGTCGCTTGAGTTGCTTGCTCACATTCGCAAGCAGCTGCCAATCCCGCAGTGTTGATGAGCCCTGATATAGCATGACGTTTTTCTACGCGCCTCTCCTGCTTTGATGAAGCTGATATTGTGCTTCACTGGTCTGGATGTAAGTGGCCATGGCACTGAACATGCTCTCTGTAATGGTCTTCAGCACCTTGTTATGCTGTCTGTATCAAGAGCCAAGAGCTTTTGGGCAGCAACTAAAGATATGCCCTAAGCTGCCTTTGCTCTGGCAAAGTGAGCATGCCTGAGTGTGCTCCAAGTCCCAGCTATGAAGGTTGGAAAGGTTGCATAGGACATTGTAGACTGTATGGAACAAGAACGTTACGTGGTGTGGCTCTACCTGATAGAGATCATGTCACAAAATCTTTCTATGCTACTTTGTCTTTACCATTTTGTCCAGGTGCCATGCTGTTTAATCCCCACTTCTCTGCTGGAACTCTCCTCGTTCTGGACAAGCGCTGCCTTTCCTTCACCTTTGCCCTGTCATATTGAACGCTTGGGTTTAGTTCCGACAAGGAATCAATAGCGTAGCTGTGACTCTGCCTGCTCTACTGCAGCCGTAGCTTTTGATTTCCTGACAGTATTCACGGCTCCTAAAAACATTTGGACCTTTTAAACTACAGCACCACTCTTGGAAGCCAGACCTTCAATTGCTCCTTTGTGGGTTCAGGGAGAACTTAAGCTTGGGTGTATAGATAGAGGGTGATGTTGCTCTCAGGTAATAGCGACTGACTCTTCTTTACAGGCTTATATTGTGGTAAAAGGGCTGAATTATTATGGCAAAAATAATAATCAAGATTATGTTTGATTGATATTTAAATCATGATTAATAACACAATTATTCATTAATTTGAAAACATGGGTATTTATTGTACCACCAGACCTCAACTTAAAATATAATTTAAAAGAACAACAGCTTTAAATAACAAATGAATAAACGACAACAAGCAAAATAATAGTAAAAAACATCAAATAAAATAACAAAAGCATTACAAAGGAACAATAAAGATCAGTTTTTCCGTTTAAATTTCATTGAATTCCAATTTGTACTTTTTAGAATTTACCATACAGCGTGTGCTACTTGTCCAATTAATAAAATGTTCATTATTTAAATGCAAAAATCCTCATTTATTGTTGCAATACATCTTTGGACAATCTTGAATTGTATTTTCAGTCAAAGCATAATAATTGTCAAAATGTATCAATAAGTGCTTTAAGTACGGTACTTTTTAAAAAGTTTATTTTGTTAGCGCAGTCTGAGCGGATGTTAAACACATCGCTGTTATTGTGAATGGGGAAAGTGTCCTGCTGTTTTGAGCTTGATGACGATTTGAGGCTGTTTTAAAAAAAAAAAAGAAAAAGAAAGGTGAGAGAAAGCCTCTCAAGCGACTGCTGTGCTGTTTGTACATTGATCTTACATCGATGATGTCATTCACAACAACACAACCAGATGAAATGTGTTGTGGGTGTATGGATTGTTTTTGCTACCTTTAGCTTTGTAGTTTAGTTGCCCGTTTCAAGTGGCCATCTAGACACAGGCCGGTTCACTCCAGATTTCCACTGGATGCGTAACAGCATTAGAACGTTGCTTCTACGGAATTGCGCAGCCATCTGCCATTCTGCAATCCCCACCGTCCTTTTGTTGTTGCTCCGCCGCGCAACAAAATAGCGCTGACTTTTACGGGATCTTGCGAATCCACGCATAATCCCGCGCTGAGGGGGTTGTAGTAAAGCGAACACAAACTGTTTATTCTGTCCTTCCAGAGGAGCAGAAGCAAATTAAGTCAGTCCTCCTACTCAGGATACGTAGCGGCTGCTCAACTGCAAAGTGGCATTGACTTGAATGGACTTGGACTGGACAGTAAAAGACAACAGTTTTGCCTTGCAGAGCAACTACTTTTTTTTTTTTAACAAGCTACAACACAACAGTAACATAGCGTATCCCTGGCGAACATTACACACACACACACACACACACACATACACACACACACACGTACACACACACACACACACACACACACACACACATACATACATACATACATACAAACA
Organism: Nerophis ophidion; assembly: GCF_033978795.1. Taxonomy (NCBI): domain Eukaryota; kingdom Metazoa; phylum Chordata; class Actinopteri; order Syngnathiformes; family Syngnathidae; genus Nerophis; species Nerophis ophidion. Next base: position 29,227,583 of record NC_084623.1, on the reverse strand, counting down.
CACACACACATCTTATTTAACACTCACAAACCACTCCCCTGCTTTCACCGAGTGTGGGCTATTCAATTAAATTCAAGTTATACATATTTATCAGAACCTGTCCTGCATGGAAATTGGTCAAAAGATATGTTACAAAATTATCTCTGCATGACGTAATTTGGCGCAATGCTAAAAAAAGAGAACAGTGCTGATAAATTAGGATGAAAGTTGTTGTCGACAAACGTACATACGTACATACATTACAACGTACTCCTTTGCAGTAACACATTCTATTTCAGTTTGTCTTACCCCACAGGTTCCCCAGCAGGGTGTCCAACTTGAAGCCAGTAAAGTTTGCCGTAGTCGGGCCAGTTCCATTTACCACTAGGTCGGATGTGGCAGAAACAGGTAGGATGATGGTGCGAGGATGTACTGCAAAGAAGCTGATGAATATGGTGCCGAGGACAAAGATGACCACCAGGAAGATAAGGAAGGTGGCCTTGGCATAGATGTGAGCACCGACCAGGCACACAAGCAAACAGAGCAGGGCGATAGCTGTGGCGTAAAGAAGAGACCACCAGTAGCCTGATGGCAGGACTTGGTGTGAAGATGTTGCCAGTGACCCATCTAAGGAAAGATCACATGAGAAACGTCGTAATTGAACTTTGACTCATCGTTATACTTACTGTTAATATTATAATCACCTAAGATGACTATCATTGTTCAGCAAATATTGTATTAAGAGTTTGTGAACGCTGAATGATGACACGATTATATTCCTGACGAAAATCTTAAAAATGGGGCACAAACTGACAAATATGCATTTTTTTGTACTAATTGATTCTAACAAGATTGTAAGACCATCAAAATGCAAAGTAGAAAAAACAGAAGCAGGAGACTAACAATGGAGAGTCTGCAATTTATTCAATACTGGATTTAAATTTAAAGGCTGTCATTGTTTTGTCTGATGGCACAAGCAAGGCCTCTTACAATGTGCCATTGCAGACCAAGTTGGACAAAAGAAAGACCATAGTGTTACATTTCGTAAAATATTACGAAGATATTGGTCAAGGGTGAGTGAGACTCCCCCAAAAAATTGCTGGTAGATCGAATGGGTTTTTCTGTGAAGACAGGCTGATGCTCAGCTCAACCCAAATTAGGGCTCATACTGATAATGATTGCAGCCCAATAAGACGACATCTGAGTAGGGCCTAAAGATGGAGCTTCTGGTTGTAAAGTGTCATACATTGGCGGTGTATGACACTCATCATCGGTGCAATTACACAGTTGTTTGTCCAGATAAAAGACCCAGGAAACACTGTACAGACTATGGCCAGATGACTTCAAGGACAAGCCTGTCGGAACCTCTGGTTTAGCCTAGGTACATTTTTTGGGGTCCACCACTTCACTTTTTTGTCCCATAATCCAACCACAGCAGCAATTGGTTAAAAAAAGCCAATATCAGACATTCTTTGTCATAAACTTTTGACAGCTGATGAGAAGTCTGTTAAAGTCTTACAGAAAACTTTCTATTTCTTGTCTTGTTTTTTTTTTTGCATTTTAATGGTGCCCATATACTCTTCTTACAATTTTATACCTGTAATTTATTTACCGGTTGATTGTGTATTCTTGTATCTAACATTTAAATGAGAAATGCTGACATTTTCCAACCTTTGATGACAGAACTAGACCAATTATGGCAAAACTTACCCTCTGGCACACCAAATGTGGCAACAATGGCTTCGACCAAACCCAGCACATAAAAGGCACAGGCACACACATTAGCCAAGAAAAACATGATTCCAATACTGCCTCCAAATTCTGGACCCAACGCTCTGCTGATCATGTCTGAGCAATATTAAGGAAGGGCTGCTTGAGAAAATGTAAAATCAAATTCAAAACTTGCTTATTGACAGAGACAAAGTCAGAGGTCTCTTCTGCTGTCTAGTCAAGAGTAAGTCGACCATCATTTACCAGATATGGCTCTTCCTAACATTGTCAATGAACATAAATCTGTAATATTGTATGCCTAACCTAAAAACAGACACAATCAAAAGCTGACAAGCACTGTAAGATAACTTTTACATATTGATAACTTTGACTAAGGGGTACAGATATATGCAATATAATGGAAATATGATATACCACCTAAGCAACTTCTGCTTTGGTTATTTTTGGTTTTAATATTTTCTCAGGACATTAATTCCTTTTTACTAATATAGGATAGGATAGGATAGGATAGGATAGGATAGGATAGGATAGGATAGGATAGGATAGGATAGGATAGACTTTTACATCGTTGGAGTGCAGGTTTTTACATACAGTAACAGAAGTAAAGCGTAATGAAAAACAAAGAAATAGTAATAATTACTACATATTGCTCACTAATATCTAAAGATAGAAGATAAAATATAACAAAAAAACACTAACATCGGTAGAGGACAGACAGTCAAGTGCATGTGTCACATAACAGCATAAATCTGTAGGTGGATACAGTAGGCCCCCCCAGCATCCAGGGCGCCATTAGTGGAGATGGCACACACCGACAGCACAGTCATGCAGATTATGAAGTAGGCCACAATGAACATGGCAATTGCCTGATACAGTCCAGATTGGCCAACCAAGAAACCTGTAGACAAAGCATAGCATGCACAATTTTATAATTGGGGTCTCAGGTCTGTCAGAGAATAAGAAGACACAGCAGGAGGGATCAATGATGCCAACTTAGCGACTTTGTCACTATATAGTATATAGTGAGTATTCAGGACCCTCTAGATACTATTTTTCCACAAGTGATGAGCAACAAATATACAGCATTTTTATGAACTCATTGGAGACTTTTAGTAGACTAACAAGCAACAAATATACAGCATTTTTATGAACTCATTGGAGACTTTTAGTAGACTAACAAGCACCTATCGCTCTTCTCAACAAGCAGCAGCTGCTGCTGTAGGGCCTGTTCTCCTTTGAAGTGTTCCTGAGCCCATGTGGTGATATCCTTTAGAGATTGATGTCGGTTTTTGATACAGTGCCGACTGAGGGATCGAAGGTCACGGTCACGAGTGATTTGTCCAGATTCTCTTAACCTTTTGATGATATAATGGAATGTAGATGTTGAAATCCCTAAATTTCTTGCAATTGCACTTTGAGAAACGTTGTTCTTTAACTGTTTGCCCACGCAGTTGTGGACAAAGGGGTGTACCTCGCCCCATCCTTTCTTGTGAAAGACTGAGCATTTTTTGGGAAGCTGTTTTTATACCCAATCATGGCACCCACCTGTTCCCAATTAGCCTGCACACCTGTGGGATGTTCCAAATAAGTGTTTGATGAGCATTCCTCAACTTTATCAGTGTTTATTGCCACGTTTCCCAACTTCTTTGTCACGTGTTGCTGGCATTAAATTCTAAAGTAAATGATTATTTGCAACAACAAAAAAAATGTTTATCAGTTTGAACATCAAATATGTTGTCTTTTTATCATATTGAACTGAATATTGGTTGAAATTAATTTGAAAATCATTGTATTCCGTTTATATTTACATCTAACACAATTTCCCAACTCATATGGAAACAGGGTTTGTATTATATATCTATATTTATAGATATATATATGCGTGTGTTTGTGTATATATCTATATATGTGTATATATATATATATATATATATATATATATATATATATATATATATATATATATACATACATACATACATATGTATTTTATATATATCATTTATGTATATATATATACATACATATGTATTTTATATATATCATTTATGTATATATATATATATCTTTTTATATATACATAATTTTTTCTCTCAATGTGGCCCCCCGAGTCAAAATAATTGCCCAGGTCTCGTATAGAATATAGCATGCTTGCGATTACAAATGGGATGAACTTGTGATGTAACTTATGACCTGGTATTGAAGGAGGACTAAGCGAATGCGGAGACCTTTGACAATCAGTTTTACATACGATTGTTTAACATTTAGGTGTGAATAGGAGAATGAAAACAAGGCAAACACATTATGTTGTTCAACAGACTCTTCGTCATGGACTTTGCTGAGTCACTGATTTAATCAAATTAATCAAATCCCTGGTTAGCACTATGCTCGGACGAGACTTGTGAAGTCATCATGTAGGCAAACCATCCCACGTGTGATGTTTGTTTTCATGCATATTTGTATGTGCTATCATAATGTAATAAAGTTAGCGTCGTTAGCGTTAGCTAATATGTTTACGAGTGGCTGTGTTAGTATTACTAACTTACGGTGGCCTTCTTTTTGTAATGTTTCAGTTTCACAAAAATCCTCATTAAATTAACCAAAACGTCACCGTGCAGCGATTGAGTGTGTTTAGCTGATTGCGAGCTAGCTTCCGCAGCTAGGGGGTCCATGACGACGACTTTTGTTTTGTTTGATCAGCCATTTTACTTCTGTGTAACAGACACCATTTGGTAACAATTAAGTTATGTAAATAAATATTTACAAAATATTTCTGTGTAAATGGATTGAACTTTCACAGTATCATGTTGGACGCGCTCGACATCCATTGCTTTCGGTTCCCCTAGAGGTGGGGGTTGCCCCCATATGCGGTCCTCTCCAAGGTTTCTCATAGTCATCATTGTCACCGACGTCCCACTGGGTGTGAGTCCCACTGGGTGTGAGTTTTCCTTGCCCTTATGTGGGCTTTATCGAGGATGTTGTTGTGGTTTGTGCAGCCCTTTGAGACACTAGTGATTTAGGGCTGTACAAATAATCATTGATTGATTGATTGATTGATAAATAACTTAATTCACCAAGTATATTTCTGTGGCTTATAGTCCGCTGTGGCTAATATATGGAAAAATACATTTTCCTTGTAAAAAATTAGTGGGTGCAGCATAGACTGGAACGCTCTATAGTCTGGAAAATAGGGTAATAGCATGTGATGTGATGTCAGCCATGTTCTGTGACTGTATGTGTACGTGTATTTCTCCCCTCACCCTTCCACACCGCTGCTTGATTGAAGGGTGACGGGGGGAAATGATGTTTAGATTCCTCCACATTGTGCTAACAGGTCTTTTAGGTTTCTTTTACATGTGTGTACGCCATGCCGTACAGTAGTATGACTTAACTACAAAAAGCTGTGGGACAGGGATGTTAAATTGAGTGTTACATTAGGCCTTAATGATGATAGCCCTGTATTTATATGTATGAGTGCACATTTGTTTAACTATGTATTTTGTTTAGGCATTGATAACAAAATTGTGTAATTTAGAACAGTTCATATTGCTCCTAATTTTTTTCTGTGCTGCTTAATTTTTTCATTTAATGGCCCCTATGCTCCAAGTCAAAAAGCTCAGCATACAGCCCTGAAGACGATGACATAATCTTGCCTCCTGCAACCTACCACCACAAATAGATTGCGGTCCTTTGGGAAACATTGTATATGCTGAATGTTAAATGTTTGTCTCTGTCTTTCTCCAAAGCTGGAGCTACCTGGAGTTAATATCCGCGTCTGTGACATTTATCTAGAACCGAGACGTGGGGGAAATCCAGTGTGAAATGGATCCATACACTACATTATAGATTGACATGTGTAACAATGGTTTTCCAACAACAATGAGGCCATTGTTAATTCCTGTTCAGGAATATTCTTAAGTAGTACACAGACTCTAGTGTGCGCGCCACACAGCAGCTGACATTTCACGAGACTTGCAATGGGGGTAGAAAATACCATGGTGGTAGTACTAGAATACTGACCTACAAGCTCAACACACACACCTTTTGTGATGGTTGTCGTAGTCCTTTTCTTTGACTTTTACAGCAATCATGTTCAACTTTCAAGTGCGAGTCATTTAGAATTGTTTCTATCTTCATACTAGTATTTCAAGTAGTAAAACAATTCCTTACTATATAAATATAATTCACTTCACTTCACTTCACTCACTACATTGACATAAGTATATAAGTACTTTGAAAACTTGATCATATATATTAAGTGAAAACATGAAGTAACCCATGTTGCAGCAGATTTGGTAGATGTCTTATACATACACAAACACACACACGCACACACACACGCACACACACACACACATTAACCCCGATCATAACAGGAAGTACAGGTGTACAGTGACTATGAAATCAAAGGGAGCAGATCCTCTTTCTCTATGTATATGTGACTGGCATATTACTTACAAAGAAAAACATGAAGAGAAGCAACTAAGTAAAGAGATTAATGGAAATTCAATGTATGTGTGACTGGCATATTACTTATAAAGAAAAACATGAAGAGAAGCAACTAAGTAAAGAGATTAATGGAAATTCAATGTACTTAAATGACCTACAAAGGTAGCCTTTCTTTGCTTATCTACGGCTTTCTTTTTATATGACAGGTTTTTGCAGAAATTTTCGCAAAAACGCTTCCACCATTTTTAATTATCTCGGTTTGTACGTGACAAAGTATTCCATTCATCTTTGTATCATTGTGTGAAATCGAGTGCCTAAACAAAAACTCCCAAGCGCAAAGAAGATAAGGAAAGTGAGGAACGCTATCAAATTAAAAAAATAACCCATAAAGCGTGGGTATCCCCGCCACCACTCCTGCCGCTTTGCTCATCAATGTCTTTGCCAACAAGAGGCCTCAATTAAGGTAAGAGTGATGTTAAATGTTTATTTATCCATTTCATTCATCATTTTCATGTATTTTTCAATGTTTTTAGCAGGTAAAACTATAATTTATCCCAATAAAGCGTTGTATTTTCCAGACTAGAGAGCGCACCAGGATATGAGCCGCACCGACTAAATTTTTTAACTAAAAAATATTTTCCATATACTAAGCGCACCGGACTATGAGATCGGTAGGTCGTGAGTTCAAACCCCGGCCGAGTCATACCAAATACTATAAAAATTGGACCCATTATCTCCCTGCTTGGCACTCAGCATCAAGGGATGGAATTGTGGGTTAAATCACCCAAAAATTATTCCCGGGCGTGGCCACCGCTGCCGCTCGTTGCTCCCCTCACTTCCCAGGGAGTGATCAAGGGTGATGGGTCAAATGCAAAGAATAATTTCACCACACCTAGTGTGTGTGTGTCACAATCATGGGTACTTTACCTTTAACTTAATATGCCACAGATATATACGTTGTGAAATAAGTTATTTACACAGAAAAATATTATACATGTTTATTTACATACCTTAATTGTTTCCTAACGGTGCCTTGTAACCCGGCAGTAAAACAGCTATCACAACAGAAGTCATCGTCATAGACCCCCTGGCTGCGGGAGCCAGCTCTACCAATCAGCTAAACCAGTGGTTCTCAAATGTGGGTATGCGTACCCCTGGGGGTACTTGAAGGTATGCCAAGGGGTATGTGAGATTTTTTTTTAAATATTCTAAAAATAGCAACAATTCAAAAATCCTTTATAAATATATTTATTGAATAATACTTTGACAAAATATGAGAGTAAGTTCATAAACTTTGAAAAGAAATGCAACAATGCAATATTCAGTGTTTACAGCTAGATTTTTTGTGGACATATTCCATAAATATTGATGTTAAAGATTTATTTTTTGTGAAGAAATGTTTAGAATTAAGTTCATGAATCCAGATGGATCTCTATTGCAATCCCCAAAGAGGGCACTTTAAGTTGATGATTACTGTACTTCTATGTGTACAAATCTTTATTTATAAGTGAATCACTTGTTTATTTTTCAACAAGTTTTTAGTTATTTTTATATCTTTTTTCCAAATAATTCAAGAAAGACCACTACATATAAGCACAATTTTGCACTGTTAAACAATTAAATAAATCAGAAACTGATGACATAGTGCTGTATTTTACTTCTTTATCTCTTTTTTTCAACCAAAAATGCCTTGCTCTGATTAGGGGGTACTTGAATTAAAAACATGTTCACAGGGGGTACATCATCTGAAAAAAGGTTGAGAACCACTGAGCTAAACAGACTCAATAACTCCACGGTGATGTTTTGTTGAATTTCCTGAGAAATTCGTGAAACTGACACAATACAAAAAGAACACCATTATAAGTTAATAATACTAACAGAACCACTCGTAAAAATATTAGCATATTAGCTAATGCTAACGACGCTAGCTTGATTGCATTATGATAGCATGTACAAATTTGCATGAAAACTCTATTATCAAATAAGTGACAGTTTAGTACCAGGAATTTTGAATCGTTTTAGTTGTATTATAAAACTTACAAACGTTGCTGGGAGTGATTATCGACGAGACCATACACTTAAAAACGCTATGGATGACTAGTGGAAGGAACAGCACTTGTGTTCCCGGTTTAAACCACTAAACAAAAGGAAATACTGTAGACGTTCAACTTGCAGCATATGCAGTGAGCAAACTCATCCAATAGGTAGCGCCATAGCACAAACAATAACACACATTTTCACTATCTATTGGTGTTTTCTGAAAAATATTTGTTGAAAACAAAACATTACGACTGTTAGCAAAGAAAACTGCACTACAGTAGTTAGCTGCACCATTTTATAAGCCGCAGGATACAAAGCCTAGGAAAAAAAGTAGCGGGTAATAGTCCCGAAAATCCGTTAAGTTTTTGAGTTCATATTTTTGGGTGTCTGGAAAGGAAATAAGTGGATTTATATTATTTTTAATAATCTAATTGCATGTTCTCCCCGTGACTGCGTGGGTTCTCTCAGGGTGCACCTGGGGTTAGGTTGATTGGAAACACTAAATTGGCCCTAGTGTGTGAATGTGAATGTTGTCTATCTGTGTTGGTCCTGTGATGAGGTAGCGACTTGTCCAGGGTGTACACCGCCTTCCGCCCCATTGTAGCTGAGATAGGCTACAGTGCCCCCATCGACCCTGAAGGGAATAAGCGGTAGGAAATGGATGGATGGATGGATGAAATTGTTCCCACAATTCGGTCTTCTTTAGGGATGGGTGATATGGCCTATAATCTACCGGTATATCTTGTTGTGTACTGCAGCCTCTTGCAAAAAAATATGTACTGGATTCCCATATATATTTTGGTATATAAATGATAATAGAACCCTTTTAAAATAGGTTACAAACGCTCCCAATTTAGCTGCTGTCGAATGTAGTAACATCTAAAGTGTAATTTCCAGTTGTATTGTCACGGCCCAAGCGCATGCCAATGCTCACTCATCTGTGCGCTCTCATGAGCGCACCTCCAGGAGCGCGCCAAGCATGTGTGAATCAATCACCAGCAATCAGCACACCTGCTGATGATCAGAGGACCGCCTTAATAAGCCTGCACAACCTGCTATTCCGCGCCAGAACGTAGTCATCTGTTCGAGTACCGTAAGTAATCATCTAGCGCTATGCAACCTTGCTCTTTCTGTGTGTTCTCCACCTTCGTGTTTGATTGGTCTCGTGTCTTCCTTGTAGTCCTTCCTGCAGTCTGCCCTTCGTTCCACGTGACGAGCTGTGCGTCTCGTCTCCCCTATGTTACCCCTTAGGGTCTCTGACCTCGACCTCCCGCCCGGACACGGACATGTTGACGCCTCGCTATAACCCCGACTACCTGCGTGTCACACGGACATTCGAGCCTGACTTTCCCCTCCGGGACATCCGCATCTCACTCAACACTCCCGGTAACACACAACAGTTAATTCACACATAGTTGCGCACCATACCCACTCTTGGATTTAGTCACACTCCATATCCTTGTTAATTAAAATTATTATTTGTCCATCCATCCATCCATTTTCTACCGCTTATTCCCTTTGGGATCGCGGGGGCGCTGGTGCCTATCTAAGCTACAATCAGGCGGAAGGCGGTGTACACCCTGGACAAGTCGCCATCTCATCGCAGGGCTATTCTTTGTCATACATAAATAATTATTATTAGGGCTGTGAATCTTTGGGTGTCCCACGATTCGATTTAATATCGATTCTTGGGGTCGCGATTCGATTATAAATGGATTTTTTGATTCAGCGCGATTTTCGATTAAAAAACGATATTTTTCCGATTCAAAACGATTCTGTATTCATTCAATACGTAGGATGTCAGCAGGATCTACCCCAGTCTGCTGACATGTTAGCAGAGTAGTAGATTAAAAAAAAAAAAGCTTTTATAATTGTAAAGGACAATGTTTTATCAACTGATTGCAACAATGTAAATTTGTTTTAACTATTAAACGAACCAAAAATATGACTTATTTTATCTTTGTGAAAACATTGGACACAGTGTGTTGTCAAGCTTATGAGACGCGATGCAAGTGTAAGCCACTGTGACACTATCGTTCATTTTTTTGAATTTTTATAAACGTCTAATGATAATGTCCATGAGGGATTTTTCATCACTGCTATGCTGAAATTATAACTATTATTGATACTGTTGTTGACAATATTCATTTTTGTTTCACTACTTTTGGTTTGTTCTGTGTCGTGTTTGTGTGTCCTCAATTGCTCTGTTTATTGCAGTTCTGAGTGTTGCTGGGTCAGGTTTGGTTTTGGAATTGGATTGCATTGATATGGTCTTGCTGTGTATTGCTGTGTTGGCTGAAAATAAAAATGAAAATTAAAAAAATCTATTTTTTAAAAATGAGAATCCATTCTGAATCGCACAACGTGAGAATTACGATTTAAATTCGAATCAATTTTTTCCCACACCCTTTATATATATATATATATATATATATATATATATATATATATACATATACACATACATATATATATATATATATATATATATATATATATATATATATATATATATATATATATATATATATACATATAAATCATAGAGCTATATACGACTCCCTTGTGGTCTGTGCCGTCTACTCCCCTTGTACGTAACATGTATTCTCATAACCCACGGGGACGGCGTGGAGAAGTTGGGAGAGTGGCCGTGCCAGCAACCTGAGGGTTCCTGGTTTGATCCCCAGCTTCTATCAACCTAGTCACGTCCGTTCTGTACTTGAGCAAGGACACTTCACCCTTGCTCCTGATGGGTCATGGTTAGGGCCTTGCATGGCAGCTCCCGCCCTCAGTGTGTGAATGTGTGTGTGAATGTGGAAATAGTGTCAAGCACTTTGAGTACCTTGAAGGTAGAAAAGTGCTATAAAAGTATAACCTATTTACCATTTGCATTTATCAAAACTACAGTATTATTAATTTACTTGCAAGTTTACTGTTAATATATGTTTACTTTCTGTTATAAAATGTATACATTTACACTTTTGTCGAAATGTAATAATCACCTATTTTTCTGTACTCTTTATACTTACATTATTGGCCTAATTACTTACCAATAAAATAGAGCTGTGAGCCAGGAATGGCCCCAGGGCCGCACTTTGGTACCCCTAATTTTATGAAGAGTATTAATCATGAAGTTCAACAAAAACAATAGACTTACCTATTCTCAGAAATACAATCACGCTGAACATCGACAGCAAAGTGGGGACGACCACACCGAAGAAGGTGGACAGTTTCTTCGGTTGCTTCGAGTAGGAGAACCTGGGCCGGGGACCGGCCGGCGTCTTCTCCCGGGCCAGGCCGGCTGAAGGAGCCCGCCGTTCGGATTCATTGACGCTGGTCAACAGACGGTAGTGGAGGAGCGGAGTCCGCTCTGACATCCTGATTTCGTTCTTATTAAACAATAACACCTATTTTTCTTCTCAATATGCCATTGAATAATTTTGCAGATAACACGCCTGTAAAACGATCATCACTTAAGTTAATCAGTGACATGTTCTGGTCACTTGTGGCTCAAAAGTACGCTTCCTACTTGACAACATAGGGACGCCGGGCGGGGGGATTTTTTGGCGAATAAATAAATTTTAAAAAACTTGGTCTTAATAGTTAACTCTAACAAATTTCAGCGAGCTTTACAAATTCTTTAAAAGTCAGATCCAAGTCCGTAAATACTTCAGTTCTGCTTTATTTCTCCGCAAAAGTGTCATGTGATGCACAAACCATCAAAACTACGCTATTGGCACGTATTTCCGGATTAGGGTTTTCAAAATAAGACCCATAATAAAATAAACCCCGGGGTAATATTTTTACTTTAATGATATATGGCAAATAACTTTTGTTTTGTACGTTTACCTAACGTTATAATTTAGTTTCAATACCAGTGTTAGTACTGGACTAACACTAACAATTATTTTTGGGATAAAACGACAATTTCCGGGTGCAGTTGTTGTATTTTGTGATACTTTACTAGAGTTTTAAATCCTTGTGTTGTCAATGGCAAGAGTGTTTCGAACCATTTTCTCGCGATCACATGTTTCGTTCTAACCAATCAAAACACAGTATCTGGGATGCCTTATCCTAAAGACATTTTATATTCGAATTAAATATTTTTTTTACAAAATGTTTATGGTACACCATAAACATTTTGTAAAAAAAAGGCTAAAATAAAACAGCATGAATAAAAATAAATTGGTAATTTGGATCGAAATTTCAGATTGTGCCTTTTGCTCTATTTGTATAATCATGTTTGGCAACACTAAATTGGCCCTAGTGTGTGAATGTGAGTGTGACTGTTGTTTGTCTATCTGTGTTGGCCCTGCGAAGAGGTGGCGACTTGTCCAGGGTGTAACCCCCCTTCCGCCCGATTGTAGCTGAGATATACACCAGCGCCCCCCGCGACCCCAAAGGGAATAAGCGGTAGGAAATGGATGGATGGATGGACATGTTTCGTTCTATACCAGGGGTAGGGAACCTACGGCCAGATGTGGCTCTTTTGATGACTGCACCGGGCTCTCAGATAAATCTTAGCTGACATTGCTTAACACGGTAAGTCAGTGGTTCTCAACCTTTTTTCAGTGATGTACCCCCTGTGAACATTTTTTTAATTCAAGTACCCCCTAATCAGAGCAAAGCATTTTTGGTTGAAAAAAAGAGATAAAGAAGTAAAATACAGCACTATGTCATCAGTTTCTGATTTATTCAATCGTATAATGAGTGCAAAAAGTTGCTCATTTGTAGTGGTCTTTCTTGAACTATTTAGAAAAAAAAGGTATAAAAATAACTAGAAACTTGTTGAAAAACAAACAAGTGATTCAATTATAAATACAGATTTCTACACAAAGAATAAATCATCAACTTATAGTGCCCTCTTTAGTGATTGTAATAGAGATCCATCTGGATTCATGAACATTTCTTCACAAAAAAAGAAATCTTTAACATCAATATTTATGGAACATGTCCACAAAAAATCTAGCTGTCAACACTGAATATTGCATTGTTGCATATCTTTTTACAGTTTATAAACTTACATTCATATTTTGTTGAAGTGTTATTCAATAAATATATTTATTTTTTAATTTGTTGCTATTTTTAGAATATTTAAAAAGAAAATCTCCTATACCCCTTGGCATACCTTCAAGTACCCCCAGGAGTACGCTTACCCCCATTTGAAAACCACCGCGGTAAGTAATGAATAATTCCGCTGGTAATCACAGTGTAAAAAAATAACGTTCAAAATATAAAACATTCTCATGCATTTTAATCCATCCATCCAGTTTTTACCGCACCTGTTCAAGAAGTCGCATTAATGGTAAGAAGTATTTTATTTATTGTTGGTTAGCTTCAGAATAACAATGTTATTAAAAAGAATAATAGACTTATTATACTCTGAAAATGTTGGTCTTACTTAAAAATGCATGCATTTAGTTGTATTCAGTCTTAAAAAAAATATCATATGGCTCACACGGAAATACTTTATATTTGGCTTGTATAACTCTCAGCCAAAAAGGTTCCCGACCCCTGTTCTAAACAATCAAAACACAGTATTTGGGACGCCTGTGGTTTCCCATTTCCTGAAAACATTTTTAATATGAATTAATACCAAAATCAATATCATAAACATTTTGTAAAAAGGCTAAAATAAAATATTATGGATAAAAATAAATGTGTAATTTGGGTCAAAATTTCCGATTTGCACCAGATTGTGCCTTTTGCTTTATTTGTATAATGTTTCTGTTGTTGTTGTTGTTTATGGGGATTTCTCAATGAGCAGGAGTTATGATCATTGAATAATTATGTCACTAGTGCAAAATAAGGACAAAAAACAACAATGTATCACAACTTTCAATACATTTGTAGAGTTCCTATAACAAAATTAGTGTTTTTTAAAACTTTCATTGTATATGTGAAAATCAAATAACCATTTTTTGGTCATCTCCAGATTAGTCCAGGTCTAGATTGTGAGGCAAGCAAAAAGTCTGTGGGCGATAGCAGGGGCAAAGAAGGTCTATGTCCAAGCGGAGGTCGAGGATCGAGGAGGCAGTCCGTAAAGCAGAGAACCAAGAACTGAAGAGACGCACAGCTCATCGACGCGGAAACAAAGGCAGACTGCTGGGAGGACGTCAATGAAGACACAATGAGACATTGAGGGGAAAAACATAGAAAAAGGGAGACGGAGCAGGGTTGCCTAGAGCTAAACGTGGCTTACTGTACCCGAACGGATGGTTTACTGGACATCAACAGAAGGTTACGTTCCGGCCACAGATAGCAGGTTGAGCAGGCTCTTGAAGGCAGGACTTCTCATTAACGCCAGGTGTGTAGATTACCGTCGACTGATTGCAGCTGCTTGCTGACGCTGGTCTGACGCGCGCTCTCGGAGCTGCGCGCAGCGCAGCACATAGATGAATGCGCACTGACACGCTGCCGAGCCGTGACATGGACTCATTGATCGTTTACAAACTGAGTTCGGAGAGGAAGTCACACCAGAAAGACCACGCCCGACACAGGAAGTGACGTCGGAAAGAACGCGCCACAGCTAGCTTCATAATAAATCGGTTTCGTAACTCGGAGCTAACCACTGAAAATATGAAGATGAGTCATCGAGACATGCCCATGTTTCTCCTTCCGTCTGTACACACTTGTGGAAATCACAAATGAATACCTTAAGAGAAAGCCATTGCAGCTATTTCGGATACAACACTTCTCAGACGGCAAGAGAACTTTCGTATGTCCAGGTCAGCTGTGATTCTTCTTACTGAAAAACTTTGTTCACTTTCTTCGAAGTAGAGTCAACGAGAATGCGGGCTTCCGTGGATATACTATAAAAGGTAGGGCGTGCTTTGTTTTAACTGGTCGTCGAGGGAAAACTACGGAAAACAGCTAATGCATTTGAACTGGCAAAGCAGACTGTATCAGTTATTGTCCGCCATGTATGTTGCAGACTCAACGTCTAAGGTCCAGAGTATATAAAGTTACCAAAATTGAATGGACAATGAAGGTGAAGGCAAAAGATTGAGGAGTGTCCTGACCAGATATCTAAATCCCTATTTTGATTGATGTAAAATGTTCTTCATCACATTGTTTACGTGTCTAATTAAGATTTGATTAATTTGTGACGGCTCAGGTGTGATTTACTACAATAGGGCCCCCGAGCACACTGAATTTCAGTCAGTTAAAATACCACAACACTGGATATTGTTCAGATAAGTAAAATTCAGGAACTTGCACACAAAGCAATACTGGAGGTGACTATGACGTGTGTTGCGTCGGCGGACGGAGGGAGGAGGGGGTCTTAAACCATGGCATTGTTGTGTGCGGATAAGATTAGGTGGGATTTACCCTGGATAACCTTAGTGTAAATGGGGGCCTAAATTATCCATAGTCCATTGTCCATATGTGTGAATGGTTCTTTGTCTACATGTGTCCAGCTGGGATTGGCATCTGCTCACTACTAACCCTGATACGGAACAGCTGTACAGAAACTGGATAGGTAAAAGGACTTTAGTTGTGATTTGGTTGTGAATCGAATGTGTTGAGTTAACTAATCATTTCGTTTATGACTATGGGTGAACTGACCATCAGTGAGTTTTCCCGCCAGGCCGATCAATATTGGGCAAATTTTTAGCGATTATTTTGTTGTTGTTTCTTTTGCTTCGCCTTGTATTGGGAACTATGGTAACTGTCCCGTCCCAGGATCCAGGTTATGCCACTGCAGACAACAGATAACAGAGGCAGATAAGTGGAGATTTATTGGCTCAGTCAATGGCTTGACTGTCAGGACTACCTAGCCCAATGGTCCCATGTGAGAAGCTACAGAGGCCCAGGAATCAATAATTGATGCATCTTTTGTCGTTTACCTTGTACGGAGCTTTCCAGTGTGTGATTTGTGAGGGACCTGCAGTACTTGGCTGTCAGCCTGCCAGTGCCATGATAGTTGCACATTTTACCTGTTTGAGTGTCTGATAAACGGTCCTGAATCCCAAATCCTTACTCAAGTAAAGTTCTCAAGAGCAAGTGATAAAACGTACGGTGAAGTAATTTATTCATTTAGGGTTCTAGGATATAACGACACTGTTCAGTAAAGTCTTGTTATTATAGGGGAACATTATCACAATTTCAGAAGGGTTAAAACCAATAAAAATCAGTTCCCAGTGGCTTATTTTTTTTCAAAGTTTTTTTCAAAATTTTACCCATCATGGAATATCCCAAAAAAAGGCTTTAAAGTGCCTGATTTTGACTATCTGTAGATCCACTCGTCCATTTTCCTGTGATGTCACTGCGTGACGCCAATACAAACAATCATGGCAGATAGAACAGAAAGATATAGCGACATTAGCTCGGATTCCAGCGGCTTAAGCGATTCAACAGATTACGCATGTATTGAAACGGATGGTTGGAGTGTGGAGGTAGATAGCGAAAACGAAATTGAAGAAGAAACTGAAGCTATTCAGCCATATCATAACAGACAAAGGACTAATTTGGCGATCGCCTTCTAACCAACGATTGCATCTTTTGACCACTGGAGCAACTTAAATCCGTCAATTGGTATGTGTTTGTTTGGCATTAAATGTGGGTGGAGGGAAAGGCTGGATGCAAATATAGCTACAAATGAGGCATAATGACAGCTAGCCTAAAAAGCATGTTAGCATTGATTAGCTGGCAGTCGTACCGTGACCAAATATGTCTGATTAGCACATAAATCAATAACATCAACAAAACTCACCTTTGTGATTTCGTTGACTTCATCGTTGGAAATGCATCTGCTTTGAGTGTCGCAGGATATCCACACATTCTTGCCATCTCTGTGCCTCTCTCGTAGCATAGCTGTCGTCGGTAAAATGTGCAGAACAAACGAGGGACTTTCGCATCTTTTCACCACTGCTGTGCGTGAATCTGTCGATTGGTATGTGTTTGTTTAGCATTAAATGTGGGTGGAGGGAAAGGCTGGATACAAATATAGCTACAAATGAGGCATAATGATGCAATATGTATATACAGCTAGCCTAAATAGCATGTTAGCATCGATTAGCATGCCGTGACCATTGATATGTCTGATTAGCACACTCCACATAAGTCAACTTGAATCCGTCCCTGATCGTGTTGTTACACCCTCCGATAACACACCGACGAGGCATGATGTCTCCAAGGTACGGAAAACAGTCGAAAAAATGGAAAATAACAGCTGATTTGACTTGGTGTGTGTAATGTGTTTGAGAAAATGGTGGATTGCTTCCCGTTGTAACGACAGCGAACAATTGAAAGGCTTTTAAAATCGCCAAATTCATCCTTTTAAATTGGTTAAAAAAACATATGGTCTTTTTTCTGCAACAGCAAGGTATATATTGACGCTTACATACTGTAGGTCTGGTGATAATGTTCCCCTTTAAGGGTTTATGTGTCTGTGTGTACATCAGTGGGGCGATTTGGCGTAAACCTGTCTGCGGATTGTAGTGGGCATTTCTAAACCAAAAAGCCCAGGGCTAAATTTTAGTCTGAGTTCCTCTTTGTTCATGAATTTGGTTCCACATAAGCTCTTATGTTATTGGGATGTAATTTTTGTCGTAGACTGAGGGGCTACAATCAATCAATAAAATTTCACGATTGCGGCTGCCACAATCAAACAAGGGTGATCATCTGTGCTGTTAACATTTAAAAAGTAGACTCTGCTGCATATCAAATCAACAAAAAGAGCAACATTGGTTCATCTTGAAGCATTGTGAAACGGACATGCCCATGCCACAGGCGATTCTGTATGCACACAGAGCTAGCTCCATGACCACACCGTTCCTCCTCTGGCATTAACAATTTTTTTTCTGGGCTGCATCCGCCGAGTCCTCCGCTTGCATTAAAGACCGCACTTGTCACACTGAAGCAATGCGATTGTTTGCAAAACCCCGAGATGTAGAGACAGCATGCAACGTTCAGGTGTACAATGACTCAGGTGGCGCTGGCAAATAAAGCCTCCTATGATTGTAACCGGAGACTGTGGTGAGGAAGAACTCCTTTCTCCCTTAGTTGCTACTTCCTGTGGAAGCACTGAAAACGGGAACAAACACAGTAAAGACACAACACAAAACCTGCAGTCATGAAGGATCATGACAGGATGCAGCCCCAATATGACAGATTCCAGATGTTATAAATGAAGTCTTAGATGTAGAACAAAAGTTCCCAAATTAGGGAGGGAGGATTTGCGTAGGGCCTGATTGGCACCTGGCGCTGTTTTGCTAATAAAGTCTGGAGAAACTTTTCCATTGAGTGTCACCTACCGATTAGAATTAATGAACCGTCTGCATCAGTGCAACATAAAAAGGGATAAAGAGACCTACATGCTACTGTTAGTGATAATATTGAACAAAACACCTTTTGTCATGGATAACATTTAATTAGCTCTTTTAATGGACACTTTTACAACAAATGACTTTTCATTGACCTATCAAAGGCTGATGATACAGTTAAACATGCTATTAGAAATAAAAGACTAATTTTTTCAAGATTGTCCAAGGAGGCAGTTTCCTGGTTTTGTAATTATTTCTGCATGAGAACTAACAGCATTAAATATGACGGACATGCGTCAGACTTTGTGACAATCTACAGTGCTGCGGGGGCTTGTGTTGGAAACCTATTTTGTTTGTTAGTTATATGAATGACCTGGGGCTTTATCTGCCAAAACCCCGACTTAAACAAGTTGAAAAACTTATTCGGGTGTTACCATTTAGTGTTCAATTGTACGGAATATGTACTGAGCTGTGTTATCTACTAATAAAATTTTCAGTCAATCAATGCTAATATGAATTTGTATGGCCATAACAGTTCTTTATTGTTGTGGATGCACTCTTATCCGAGCCATTGGGATTGTTCCTGGTTAAATAATAGTTAAATAAATAGAATTGTGCCCACCCGATGGCTTGCCAAATGTAAAAGTTCAGTCACACATTTCTAGCAGATATATTTGTCATATTCAACTCACTTTTCTCAGATTTAACTAACTTTTCTCACATTTAGCTCATTTTCATGACATTTAAGTTTAAATTAAGTGTGTACTCTACATCAGTGGTTCTCAAATGGGGGTAAAATCTCACGGGGTACGTGAGATTTTTTTTAAAATATTCTAAAAATAGCAACAATTCAAAAATCCTTAATTAATATATTTATTAAATAATACTTGGATGGATGTATGGATGAATAATACTTCAACAAAATATGAATGTAAGTTCATAAACTGTGAAAAGAAATGCAACAATGCAATATTCAGTGTTGACAGTTAGATTTTTTTGTGGGCATGTTCCATAAATATTAATGTTAAAGATTTCTTTTTTGTGAAGAAATGTTTAGTTCACGAATCCAGATGGATCTCTATTACAATCCCCAAAGAGGGCACTTTAAGTTGATGATTACTTCTATGTGTAGAAATCTTTATTTATAATTGAATCACTTGTTTATTTTTCAACAAGTTTTTGGTTATTTTTATGTCCATGCATCCATTTTCTACCGCTTGTCCCTTTTGGGGTCGCGGGGGGCGCTGGTGCCTATCTCAGCTACAATCGGGCTATTTTTCCAAATAGTTCAAGAAAGACCACTACAAATGAGCAATATTTAGCACTGTTATACAATTCAATAAATCAGAAACTGATGACAGTGCTGTATTTTACTTCTTTATCTCTTTTTTTTCAACCAAAAATGCTTTGCTCTGATTAGGGGGTACTTGAATTAAAAACATTTTCACAGGGGGTACATCACTGAAAAAAGGTTGAGAACCACTGCTCTACATATATCTAAATGTTGAATCTAATTTTGTAAGTTTAAATGTTAAATGTAAATCTAAATGTTATATTTTATTTTAAATTAAATGTTTACATATATCGAAATTTTAATTTTACTTTTGAAAGTGTAAATGTTAAATCTAAATGTTATGTCTATACCTAAATTTTTGATATAAATCTATATGTGAACTCTAAATGTTAAATCTAAACCTAAATGTTAAATGTGAGAAATATATCTGCTAGAAAAGCGTGACTGGCCTTTTAAAGTCAGCACCCCATACCACCTAGTTAATTAACAGCATTAAAAGAACATTAGGTTAGGGTTCTCCAATGGTTAGTTAGAACCCTTGCGGTTAAACAGAAACCTAGCAAAGCCTAAAGCTCCGCAAATATTCAGATAACAAAACAACCCAAACGTTATCCTTTTGTTGCACGGTTACCTCCGCACAACAATGGTATTAGACAGCTTAATTTTTGTTTCATCTGACATCACATGGACAAAGATAAGACCTTCTGGAAGAAAGGTCTGTGGTCAAATGAAACAAAAATTGAGCTGTTTGGCTACAATACCCAGCAATATGTTCGGAGGACAAAAGTTGAGGCCTTAAATCCCAGGAACACCATTCCCACCGCCAAGCATGGTGGTGGTAGTATTATGCTCTGGGCCTGTTTTGCTGCCAATGGAAGTGGTGCTTTACAGAGAGTAAATGGGACAATTAAAAAGGAGGATTACCTCCAAATTCTTCAGGACAACCTAAAATCATCAGCCAGGAGGTTGGGTGTTGGGTGTTCCAACAGTTGGGTGTTCCAACAGGACAATGACCCCAAACACAAGTCAAAAGGGGTAAAGGAATGGCTAAATCAGGCTAGAATTCAAGTTTTTAGAGTGGCCTCCCCAAAGTCCAGACTTAAATGTGTGGACAACAAATTTAGCTGAACTGCACCAATTTTTTCAAGAGGAGTGGTCAAAAATTCAATCAGAAGCTTGCCAGAAGCTTGTGGATGGCTACCAAAAGCGCCTTATTGCAGTGAAACTTGCCAAGGGACATGTAACCAAATATTACCATTGCTGTATGTATACTTTTGACCCGGCAGGTTTAAGTTAAGTTAAAGTTAAGTTAAAGTACCAATGATTTTCACACACACACTATGTGTGGTGAAATTTGTCCTCTGCATTCGACCCATCCCCTTGATCACCCCCTGGGAAGTGAGGGGAGCAGTGGGCAGCAGCGGTGCCGCGCCCGGGAATCATTTATGGTGATTTAACCCCCAATTCCAACCCTTGATGCTTAGTGCCAAGCAGGGAGGCAATGGGTCCCATTTTCATAGTCTTTGGTATGACTCGGCCGGGATTTGAACTCACAACCTACCGATTTGGTCACATTTTCAGTAGAACCATAGTAAATCCATAAAAGAACCAAACTTCATGAATGTTTTTTGTGACCAACAAATAAATGATAAATAAATGGGTTGTACTTGTATAGCGCTTTTCTACCTAATATGTGCTCCAATTACTCTATCACAAAAAAATCAAAGTTGTAGAAATTATTGGAAACTCAAGACAGCCATGACATTATGTCTTTCACAAGTGTATGTACAATATTTTTTTGAACAAATGAGCAACGAAAAAGCTAACCAAAAGCCACCCCAATGGAATGTTTATTTCCCAAGAAGCTAACGTAATCAAACCTCAATCCAACCCACTTTTCCAAAGTGGGCTGGCTCAGGGTGGAGGAAAGAGTCAAACAACTTGCACTGAGCCTAGTCAATAAAATCCGCTACACCTCCCTGATATCGAAGTACATGTCAAACTACTTCCTTAATGTAAATGACCGCCATAACCACAACTCCAGGGGGAGCTCCAAAAACCACGTTAAACCCAGATTCCGATCTAACAAAGGTCTTAACTCATTCTCTTTCAATGCCACATCAATGTGGAATGCACTCCCAACAGGTATAAAAGTAAGTGCATCTCTATGTTCCTTCAAAACCGCTCTAAAACAACACCTCCAGGCAACTTCAACACCTTACTAATACCCTCCTCCATTCACATCCCATCTCCCCGGATTATAAACAACCTAATGTAAATAATCAAATGTACTTCTAATGTATATACTTGTTCTTATGCTATCTGAACCCACTTTGTTCTCTGCTGGCTGTACATATCCTACTAAATAAGACGTACACTGTTTCAATGTCCACATTTCTCTGTTGATGCAATTGTTGATGACTGAAGTACTGATATCAACCAAAGCTCCTCATCCCACCCCCCGGATTGTAAATAATGTAAATAATTCAATGTATATACTATGATGATTAACCTGTGTGATGACTGTATTATGCTGATAGTATATATTTGTACCATGAATTGATAAACGTGGACCCCGACTTAAACAAGTTGAAAAACTTATTCGGGTATTACCATTTAGTGGTCAATTGTACGGAATATTTACTGAACTTACTGAAAGTATCAATCAATCAAAAAACTATTTTGGAAATCAAAAATGGTTAGTGGGGTAACAACATGCATTGCCTTTTGGTTACCATCTTGGGGTACCTGTTAGGGCAAAATAGCATGTGGGGTCAAAATAAATTGCATAATTAATCTGTATATATACATGATTAATGCGCATTTTTTGGTGATTAATCACATGAATTAATATAACTCATTATTTTTTACATCCTGGAAAAAACTGATATGTGTAAAAATACGATTTTTGATTTTATCGTGCAAGTATCAATCCTATATTAATACTACCTTGGTATCCATACAATTCAATCAATTCACCAATCCACCTATTGTTCAAACCATGGCAGGAACCCTTGCAATATTTAAACAATAAACTGTCTTTTTTTTTTTTTTATCAGCAAAACGGCTCTGATAAATACATAATCTAAGGTAGTAATGCACATTTAAATATATATGCTCACATACTCATGCACCCAAATAGGATTTATGCGAGAAAAGAGATCCTTGCAGCACATAATTTTGTATGGCGGCCCTTTTCTATGGGAAGATCAGTTACCGTAGCAACACCAAGCAGTAAGTGCCTTTTCAAAGGCTTCACTCCTCTGTCACGACCACCCCCTTCTTCTTCTCTATTATCAGCTCTCATTCTACCTAATGCAGCCACAACCGAGGAGTTTTCACAACATTGGGACGTCTTCTTTGCATCCTTCAGAAGTGCCGGTAGCTTTAAGTCTTCTGCAGAGGTATGAAAGTGAATTTTGTCTCTTTTTTTTTTGTGTTCTGCGGGATATCTGTACTGCACACCAAACGATCTGACAAAAGGGATGAAAAGCTGATGCCTGAGGCTGTGTGACATGTACAAACAGTCACGCTTGTACACAGTAAATGGAATTATTGTATTTTTTTCATATTTTGGATTCTTTCCAAACGTCACATGGGGAGAAACATACTTTCATTCCAACACTGTTGACAGACAAAGATGTGAGGGAGAGGAATTTTTTTCATTATCATAATGTCAGGACTGGCTTATTGTCCCGGAAGAAATGAAAAAGAAAATAAACGTATCCACGGGACTGAGAATAAGGACACAGATTGTTTGCAGGAGCTGTCCGAGTGTCCTGCTTGTAAAAGACACAATGATGTTACCCTGATCCTGCCATGCTCTCATACCATGTGTGTGCACTGTATGTCTGCCCAAGAGGCCAAGCGGTCTGGTCGGTCCCCCCGACAAGATTTGAACTGCTCTGTGTTGTGTCCACTGTGTCGCTACCATGTGGAGCTGCCCTGCGAGACGTGGTCGTCTGCTTTGTCTTGTCTCCCGCGATATCCCACCCTAAAGTTCAAGACTGACAAACGGGAGGTGGCTTCTGAACCACATCAACTGCAAGTAAGAGTTCTCAAATCAATTGAAGCACATTGGGTATTTTGATTTTATATATTGCCCCACTGTCTTCTGTCAGGGGGAAACCTACTCTCTGGTTGCTAATGAAGACACAGCGCAATGTGAGTTTATGTAAGCAATGCTTGCTCCTTTCATACATTACTGCATCAAGAATGTTTCACTAACTCCATGGACAGTTGTCTTGTTTTGCCTGGTTTATTTCGGATATAGGCACGCCATTTATATCAAAATAGCCTGTCTCCAAATTCCACATTTTGCAGCTTCGAGTCACTGAAAAAACAAGCCCATTGCTGCATTTAAATACTTTGATCACTGCGCTATCTCTCCGAAACTAATACTCATTCATTTTGTGGTTAGCCATGACTAGAAGTAAACCAACAACATGCTTCTTACTGTATATTGTTCGTAGATGCAATGCAGTGAGCTTAAAGGCCTACTGAAACCCACTACTACCGACCATGCAGTCTGATAGTTTATATATCAATGGTGAAATCTTAACATTGCAACACATGCCATTACAGCCGGTTTAGTTTACTAAATTACAATTTAAAATTTCCCGCGGAGTTTCCTGATAAAAACGTCGCGGAATGATGATGCGTGTTTGTGACGTTAGTGGTTGGAGAGGACATTTTGGCCCAGCACCACTTACGGCTAAAGGTCGTCTCTTTTCATCGCGCAGTTACACAGTATTTCGGAAATTTGTTTGCTGAATCTTTTGCAATTTTTTTCAATTAATAATGGAGACGTCAAATAAGAATGCTGTTGGTGTTAAGCGGTGGATTGCAGCTGCCTGTATCAACCGAAACACAGCCGGTGTTTCTATGTTTGTTGTAAAGCTTTAACACAGAGCGGTCAAGCGAAC